>NC_034011.1:8747575-8798853 GCF_000346465.2 Prunus persica
TGATTGGGATGGATTTATTTTGTCGTATCTTTTAATCACCCTATGTTATGTTGAATTGGGAATGGATTTATTGTTTTCATGCTTGGTTTCATGTATATGTTGGTTTCTTGCTTGGTTTCATATATATGTTGTGTTCTTAATGGGTTTTGTGTTCTTGAAAATAAACTGAGACACGACGAATTTTAAGGCGTACGACGACGATTACACGACGGTGTTTTTAAACTACCGTCGTTGTATTACTTATACACGACGGTTTTTTCATAAACCGTCGTTTGTATTACGTATAATAGACGACGTCTGTTGAAAATCCGTCGTCTATATATGCCAAATACGTCTGTTTTTGATTAAAACCCGTCGTCTCTGTTGTTTATTACTTGCGATTAGATCATTGTATAATCTGCTATAGTGATGGTCATTGCCTGTATTTTCACTTTATTATAGATAATAGGTTATAGTGTCGGAGATGGATAAGTCATGGATGCACTCGGATAGAAGATCGAAGGCATATGAGTTTGGGGTGGAAGCATTTTTGAACTTTGCTGTAGAAAATCTTCTAACTACAACACATATCCGTTGTCCATGTGTTAAATGTGTTAATTTGAAGTTGTTTGGGGTTGGAATTATAAGGGATCACTTATACTTTAATGGAATTGACCAAAGCTATAAGAATTGGACATTTCACGGAGAACCTTGGGAAGCAACTACTAATGCTAGCAGAAATGTTGAAGAAGATGATGGCCATAGTAGGTACAGTTTTGTGTCTGAAGAAATTGATATGGATGATAATGATTTTGGTGATTTTGGTTCGGATCCGTATGAGTTTGCCAATGTGATTGGGGATGGAGATCAACCAGTGTACCCTGGTTGTAGAAAGTACACGAAGTTATCGGCATTAGTGAAGTTGTATAATTTGAAGGCAAAACATGGGATGAGTGATGTCTGTTTTACAGAATTATTGATACTTCAAGGCGATTTGCTTCCAGAAGGAAATACAATACCAACCTCCATGTATGAGGCTAAAAAGACTTTGTGTGCATTGGGGCTGAGTTATGAGAAAATGCACGCATGCCCCAATGATTGCATCTTGTATAGGAAGGAGTATGAGGATTCAACTAATTGTCCTACTTGTGGTATCTCAAGGTGGAAGGAAGGCAAAGATGCAATCTTGAAAGAGGGTGTGCCAGCGAAGGTGGTGTGGTATTTTCCCCCAATTCCAAGGTTTAAAAGGATGTTTCAATCACATGAGACAGCTAAGAGTTTGACTTGGTGGCATGTTGCTAGAAAATCAATTGACGGTCAGATGTCTCATCCGGCGGATTCCCCGTCTTGGAAACTTCTTGATGATAAATGGCCTGAGTTTGGTAATGAGCCGAGAAACTTGAGATTGGCTCTTTCATCTGATGGATTCAATCCCCACAGTTCTCTAAGTAGCAGATATAGTTGTTGGCCGGTTATCTTAGTTACATATAATCTCCCTCCATGGCTGTGCATGAAACGAAAGTTCATGATGTTAACCTTATTGATTTCCGGTCCTAAACAACCCGGAAATGATATAGACGTCTACTTGGAGCCTTTGATTGATGATTTAAAATCCTTGTGGGTTGGGATTAGAGGAGTGTATGATGCACATAATGGAGAATACTTTACACTCAGAGCTGCATTAATGTGGACAATTAATGATTTCCCCGCCTATGGAAACTTATCTGGTTGTGTTGTTAAAGGATATAAAGCTTGTCCAATATGCGGCGATGATACACCTAGTCACAGGTTGAAAAATGGCCACAAAATTTGTTACATTGGGCATAGAAAATGGTTACCAATCAATCATCCATATAGGAGGCAACGTGCAGCTTTTAATGGGAAACCTGAATATGGCATACCTCCAGAGCCATTAACCGGAGAAGAAGTGCTGCATATGGTTGAAAATGGTGACAGAGTTTGTTGGAAGAAGAAATCAATATTCTTTGATCTCGAGTATTGGAAATACCTTCCTGTGAGGCATGCCCTAGATGTTATGCACATTGAGAAGAATGTTTGCGATAGTATCATTGGTACATTGCTGGAGATCCCTGGAAAAAATAAAGATGGGATTGCTGCTCGATTAGATTTATTGAACATGGGGGTCAAAACTGATTTGCAACCCGAGTATGGAGAAAGACGTACTCGTTTGCCTCCTGGGCCTTGGAATTTGTCAAGAGCAGAGAAGAGAGAGGTTTGCAATTCTTTCTATGGTATGAAGGTCCCTGAAGGTTATTCTTCAAATATTAAAAATCTTGTATCTGTACAAGATTCAAGACTTCTTGGCCTTAAATCACATGATTGTCATACCTTAATGCAACAATTGCTCCCTGTGGCAATTCGTTCTGTTTTGGAGAAGCCTGCAAGGTATGCAATAACTCGTTTGTGCTTCTTCTTCAATGCTATATGTGCAAAGACTGTTGATGTTTCCAAGCTAGATAAGTTGGAAGAAGATGTAGTAGTTACTCTGTGTTTGCTTGAGAAGTACTTTCCCCCTTCATTCTTTGATATCATGGTTCATCTAGTAGTACATCTTGTCAGAGAAGTTCGTCTATGTGGGCCAGTATATTTTAGGTGGATGTATCCGTTTGAAAGATATATGAAAGTGCTGAAGGGGTATGTTCAGAATCGTACTCGTCCCGAAGGTTGCATTGCTGAGCGGTATATAGCTGAAGAAGCGGTAGAGTTTTGTACTCAGCATTTATCTGATGTTAGTACAGTTGGAGTGCCTTCAAGCCAAAAGATGGGAGTTTCAAAGCCATTATCAGGTTGCACAGTGAGCGTAGTTGATCAGGACCTGTTGAATCAAGCACATCTATATGTCTTGGAGAATACGGAGGAAGTCCTACCTTATATCGAGTACGTATGAGTTTTATTCTTTAAGTTTCCATTTAAAATTATTTCTTATGTTTATCTTATATATTTGGGACCGTAATGCTTGAATTTTTCGTGTCATGTAGGCAACATATGATCCACATCAAGACTGCTTATCCAAAATTTAGAAAGAGAACAAAGTGGCTGCAGGATAAGCACAATAGCACTTTCATTCAATGGCTACGCTTCAAGGTATATGTTGTTGAATAACGTATTTCTCTTTTAATTTTCTTCTTATTTATATGTTAGGATGAATTAAGATATGATTAATTTGCAGGTTCAAAGTGAAGTTGAGGAAGACAATCATGGCGTATCAGAAAATTTAAGGTGGCTAGCAGCTGGTCCAAACATGTCAGTGCCATTATATAGGAGCTATCTTATTAAAGGTATTAAATTCAATATCAAGGCACAAGATGATGTGCGGACAACTCAAAATAGTGGAGTTTATTTACTTGCACATACCATGCAAGTTGCTAGTGCCAAGGATAAAAACCCAATTCTCTCAAATATGGGTTTCTATGGTGTCATTCAAGAAATTTGGGACCTTGACTACCAAAAGTTTACAATCCCAGTCTTTAGGTGTGATTGGATAGATAGTTCTGGTCTTGTAGTCGACGAACTTGGATTTACCCTTGTAGATTTGAGTAAAATTGGACATAGGAATGACCAATTTGTTTTGGCTTCTCAAGTCAAACAAATATTTTTTGTTGACGACCCGATGCATCGTGGTTGGTCGGTAGTGTTATCAATGCCTAGTAGAGAATATAATGATGTTATTGGTGATGAAGTATTAGGTGATGTGATAATTGAGTGTGAGCCATTTACTAGAGGGATGCCAAATGTTGACACATTTGATGAACTGGTAGGTGAGTTAGGCGGTCAAAATATTCGAGATGGGTGTGAAGATATATGGATTGAATGATGCTTATGTAATTGGCAGTGTATGACATTAATTTTGTAATATATTGTAATGTGATTTCTTCACTTTCTACGTTCAAATAAAACACGACGTTATTGTGAATCAGTTATTCAGCATATTTACCGACGTCTTAAAGCAACGTAACAATGAAGAACCACGACGCTATTGTGAAGCAATTATTCAGGATATCACGTCGGTGAAGGATAAAGAACCGCCATGTAATTCAAAATAACACGACTCCAATCCCATAATACCGACGTCTAAAAAACGAGATATGTAATCTGAACGTTAAAAAATACGACGTCATCATACATTTTCCACGTCGCAAGTTCTTTTATAAACGAAGAGGAACGAAATTAATTCCGACGGAAATTCATTATAACCGCCGTCTAATATCAATTAAACGACGTTATTTGTAATACGGCTCCCATCATAATCTACGCCGTCTATATGTTCTGTAATACGGCTCTCATTTATTTGGAACCGACGTTGTTTAGACGTTCAACGTCGTCTATATTATTAAGTGCGTCGTGAGTAATGAATACATATAAATACAACGTCGACTATATAAATGTATACGTCGTAAATAATGACACTGACAACTATTTCCACGTCATCTTTTTTAGATAAAATCGAAGTGGAAAATTTATTTCACGACGGTTTTTTGTAAATAAGAGACGTTGTAGAACTTTAGCAGACTAAACACGTCTGTTTTTATTGTTTTCCGACGTTGTTGTATTTAACAACGTCTAATATTTATGGTCGTTGTTTGTTTCTGAAAATAGGACGTATAAATTTTTTAATACGACTCTCATATATTTGTAACTGACGTTGTTTAGTTTTTCAACGTCTACTATAGAAACACATACGTCGTAAATAATGACACTGACAACTATTTCCACGTCATCTTTTATCAAAAAATCGAAGTGGAAAATTAATTGTACGACGGTTGTGTTTATATGTGCGACGTAGTAGGTATCAATAACGTCGTCTTCTAATGTATTTAAAGACGTCATATTTTTTATTGTCGTGAAAATTATATTTAACGTCGGCGTATTTTTATTGTCGTCGTTGTATGTCTATCTTGCGGCCTTGTTCTCTTAATATGTGTCATATTTTCCCTTTTTAACGACGGTCTTTTTAGAGAATTGGTCGTCTATTATCATCATCGATTGCTTTTTTTAGATCTTTTGCAGTACAAAGACGTCGTTTTGTATTTTTTGATGACGTTGTATTGTTTAACAACGACGGTTATTTAGCGTCGTGGTTTATGAGGGAAAAGATGACGGTGGATTCCACGACCATTGAAAAACCAAATACACGACGGTGATTTACCGTCGTCTTTTTGCTTTTTTGTAGTAGTGTATACTGATCAAAGTAAATTCCAATATGTATATATAGCAAGTTGTTAAGTTTGGTAAATTAAATGAGATTTTTTTTCCTTATTAAGTAAGAAGAAACCAATATTGTACATCATTATTCAATGTAACGATCAATGTGAATATGAGCTATATGAGAAGTCTTCGGGCTTAGGGTTTAGGATTCTGAAATTTAGTTCTCTCAATCTCAATATGAGCTAGACACAACCACTCTCAACCACCCATATAATTAATTTAAATTCATATGAACTACATTATCATCAATTCTAAACATGGTTACAAATATGGTACTGAAATTGTGTACGTTTAGCATTTCCCATATCATAAATTAGCTAGACTAAATGATGCATGCATGTATGCAAAGAGTTTGTCAGATAATCATGAGAACTTTACTACTCTCTTACAAAAACCCAATTTCCAAGTTCCAAGTTTTCTTTTTCCTCTTCATTTTCTCCTTTCTTGTTTTAGACGGATATAAGTTCAATGTAAAGGTGTCAAATGGGCCATGTTGGGCTGGTTAGGGCCGTATAGAGTCAGCCCATTTAATCAATAGGCCATACCGGGCCCATCCATGTATGAAAATCCTCAATCTCGGCCCTAGCCCATATGGGCCTAATTACCTCATCTCGGTCAGCCTAATGATACAGGTCGTGCCATCTGGGCCTTATTTAAGCTAACCATACTCATGCTGTGTTCGGGTCTGCCAAGTCCGTTTGACACCTCTAGTCCACTGTGAACTTTACAATAGGTGTGGTAAGTTCGGGAGCTTTACAGTTTAGTCTCTCGAAGTTCAACTGAAGCTGAGTATCGTGCATTAGCCAATACCGCAGCTGAGATAGTTTGAATTTGTCAACTTCTTGCTGATTTGCCTGTTTATCTACCATAATCTCCTATTTTATACTGTGTGTTGGCCTTAAGCTCTAACCCTGTCTATAACTCTCACATCAAACATCTGGACATCGACTTCCATTTTGTCAGGGATGAGTCCAAAATAAATTTTTTCTTGTTCAATATCTTCCTACTGAAGATCAAATTGCTAATATCTTAATTAAAGGTCTTCATGGTCCAGTCTTCAACAAACATTACAACAATCTCATATTAGGATCCTACTCTGCGATTGAGGGGAGTGTTTACCTATTGAATAGAATGATGGAATACCACGTGTCAATGGTTAATTGAATAGATGTGTTCACACATAAGATTGTTAGAATTGTTAGAACAATCAAATGTATTATAGTTAGCTACCTGTTAGTAGATGTAGTTGGTTAGCATAGTTACTTAGTTAGTAACCTACCACTGCTAAGTATATAAACTGTGTTGTAATAGTTGGAAAGTTAACTAGAAAATCCTCTTATTCATTCTCTACAATTTCTCTAAATTCCTCTTTGTTCTCTTTTCTTCTTCTTCATCTTCCTCTCTATAATCATGTCCTCATATATTATTAACAATAATAATCAATCTCTGATGCCATGCTTAACAGAATAGTGGCGAGATTTGCCTTTCAAAGTTGATGACTTGGAGGACATGATTGTCTACAACTCCCTCACCGACGCTCTTAGTTTCGGTTGGTTACTCGATCACAGCTTGTACGAATATGTCAAGCTTGAGCCCCTCCTCTACGATCCCTTTGATTACCATCATGAGCTCCCAAACTTTTTCACCCAATTCCATCAACACCATCATCCTAATAATGTTCCCATCAAAATGCCCTTTGATCATGATGATCTGAAGCACATGCAAGTTCAAGTACAAGATGTTGATGTAGTTGATAAAATAAGGTGCCAAAGTCTGGTGGCGAGAGGGAGGCATTATAGAGGGGTGAGGCAGAGGCCGCAAGGGGAGTTCGTGGTTGAGAAACGGGCGTAGCTAAGAATAGAGCCAGAGTTTTGGCTTGAGACCTACTAGACCTCTGAAATCGACTCTCGCTTATGACCGAACCGCCTACCGCATGCTTGGCTCCTACACGATATTTGCTTGAATAAGCTGCCGCCTATTCGATTGGCTTGATCATTGGCGGATAGCTTCTCCCCTTCTCCTCTTCTCCTTTTGGCTAGGTAGAGCTTCTCCTAAGGTAATAAAATACTATAAAATTGGTTTTTTATTTTTTATTTTTTTATAAAGCTTCTTAGATATAGGTCCATTTTAATTAAGATGTAAAAAAGTGTCAAATGGGCCGTGCCGGGCCTGCTCGGCCCATTTAATAAACTGGTCGTGTCAGGTTCGTCCATTTGTGAAAATCATCAATTCTGGCTCGAGTCCACAGCCTTAACCCATATGGGCTTTGGTCGTGCTCATGTCGTGCCTGTGACTGGACTAGAAACACCATTTACATTAGCCACGCTCCTTATGAGTTGTGTTATGATATTTAAAATTTCATTTATCGAAGTTCATATGATTCGTGGCCCTTGAATCAATAATCCATCCATAATCGGTATGTAAGCTAGAAGAGTTAAATGTTTGACATGTATTAACTTGGGAACTCAAACCAGAAGGCATACTTTCCTGAGTAGGATTAGACGACATGAGGGAATGATGGGGCTCTACAGTTGCAACAAAACCAGGCGGTGTATAAAGGGTTTGGCTGGTGACTGTGGCGCTGCTGCCTAGAGCAGTAGGTGCGGCTCCTGCAGAAGGGCCACCGGCCAGCGGAACAGTTTTGGTTAGTGCAGCATGTCCAACTCTGTCTTGCTGCTTCTTCCGTTTTTTCAAAGTGTCCTACCAATCAGGATACCTATTGAATTTGAAGCACTTATCTCTATTATGTTTGGTACTGTTGTAGTGAGTGCAATGGAAAGGAACGAGGTCTGAGGTCTGGGAAGATTTCTAGGGATTAAGGTATTGATACCATGTAGTAAAATTGGCATCATTCAGTAAAATTGGCACCATTCAATTTGATACCAATCGGTGTATCAGAAGTTTCCCGATGAACTTTAACAACTAGTGGGTACAGTGATCTCTGGATTAATGGCTAAGTCACCCATGGTATGGAGACAAGGTCACAATGAACGGCATACGGGTATAGGTGGGCTTGGCAACCCTATAGCACGGATTGTAGGTAGGCAAGGGTAGATGAAGGCACGACAACCCTATAGCTAGGGGTGGCAATTTCGGATACGACCCGATACACGCACGAGAAATTAGCGGGTTCAACCCGCACGATAAAAAAACAGGTCAATTTCGGGTCAACCCGTTCTGACCCGTTTAATAAACGGGTGGGTTTCGGGTCAACCCGCTAACCCGCTATAATACCTATCTAACTCATTTATTAAACGGGTCGTGTCACGGGTCGTGTCAACCCGTGTACAACCCGCTAACCCGCTAAAAAATAAAGACAAATGGAGACTTCAACACACACACAAGGGGTTTCGAACCCCTCCCATCCTCATTTTCTCAAACATCTTATCCACCATGCTACAACCAACTTTGTGATTTTATGGTATGTCTTTTGATATTTATAATGTTTCTTTTTCTTTTGAGTTTTCCTTTCTTTTCCGTCTCTCTTCTCCTCTTTTTTTTTTCTTTTTTTTCTTCTTTCGTCTCCTCTCTCTTTTTTTTTCCTCTCTTTTCCTTTCCTCTTCTCTCCTTTTTTTTTCTTTTTTTTTCCTTCTCTTTAGTTTTCTCTCATCTCTCTTTTTTCTTTCTTTCTTTCTTTCCTTCAATCTTCTCTCTCTCTCTCTCTCTCTCTCTCTCTCTCTCTCTCTCTATTTTTTTTTCTTTCTTTTCCTTCTCTCTTCTCTCCTCTCTCTATCTTTTTTCTTTCTTTCTTTTCCTTATATTTTCTCTACTCTCTCTGTTTTTTTTTTAATTAAAATTTTTTCGGTTGTGAGTTTTGTAACATGCATGTTATTCTTTATGAACCCGTTACACGACTCGAAACCCGCACGATAAAAGACGACCCGAACCCGACACGACACGTTTATTAAATGGGTTGGGTTCGGGTTGAGCATTCTTGACACGTTTATTATCCCGACACGACACGAACCCGACACGACACGACCCATTGCCAGCCCTACCTATAGCACGGGTTGTAGGTTTGCATAGGTATGTTTGTGGCATAGGCACTACAAAATTTCCAGAGGTAAACCCTATGATCTCTGCTCTAATACCTTGTAGAAAATAATTTTGGGTTAATTTTTGAATATATATTCAATTATCCAAAAGTAGGTATTTATAGTATATATTCAATTCTCCAAAATAATATCCGGGATTGTGGAGCCAAGTTTCTGTCCATTCTGTCTTGAGACAAGATCTTGAGAAATGCGAGGGCAAAATTTCTGTTTTTTTTGTCAAGAGACCATTTTCAGATATCTCACCAACATAAGATACGTGTCAACATTTTATGCATATTTGGATACTTATTTTAGAAAGGGTAGAACTCGTGGCAATGACAAGATGATTGAAAAAACTCTCTGTGTTTATGGGAAAATGTAAGTTAATATCATTAGATAATGTTTGAATTAACTTGAATTATACTCTTTATTTGCGTACCAAACTTTGGTTGCTAAACATTTTCACATCACTTCTGTTTTATAAGTTTGCTTTGCATCCAATATCACCATACATACATGTTGATTGATGAGCCGGATCATGCTACTATAGTTATATGGATATGAACTCCAATATTTGATAAAAAAAAAAAAAACCCTCCATATTTGATTTTAAAATAAACTCGATATTTCAATTTTTCTATTCTTAACATGCTTATCGAAGTTTTGGTGTGACTGTAATAGTTAGTATCAGTCCTGAACTCCTATGGTCCAAGAAATCGGGACTGTAGTCAGTATTATAAATTTGCTCATATTATAACACATGTTTTGTGATTGCACCAAAAAATTATTTTTTCCCCAAAGTTGGGTCAAAGTCACGTCGGCAAATTGCACCAAACTTAATATAATGTTCAATGTTATCTTGTAATAAAAGCAAGCCTCAAGTCTTTGACCTACCATATTCAATTCAATTCAATTGGTGAAAGAGGAAAGGCCACCCGATAAAAGCAAAATCGTACCAAAAATATAAAAACCAAGCTGATAATTACATAATTAACTAATAATTAACGCTTTTGACAAATTAAGGCAAGCACCACCAGCTACACTAGAAGCTGCTGGGCAACAACAACAACAGACAAAAACACCCAAAACGAAAACACAAAGCATTTTCAGAAGCCCTATGACTTTGTACCTGCGAAAACCAAATACAAATCGCAAATAAAATAAATTAAAATCACCAAACAAATCCCAGATTGGATCTCTCTCCTCATTCTCAGCTATAGATCTCTCTCTCTCTCTCTCTCTCTCTCTCTCTCTCTCTGTGTCTGACCCTATTGTCTCTTTGTGCCCAATTTGAGGTCCGCTTAATGCTCTTTAGCAATCTCTCGTAATCAGTTTCTAACTTTGACATTTCATATCGAATCTGTATGTGCACATATATCTATATACGTACGTATTTCTGTGTATCTGATAGAATGAAACCAAATATTTTGGCTTTTGAGTGTCTGGGTTTTTCTTGTGATCTGGGCTGCCTTGTGTATGTGTTTGTATATGTATCTATTTATCATTCGTGTTTTATTTGATCTGAACGTTTAAAAGGAACAGACACCAACATTGGTTTTTGGGTTTGGATTCTGTAATTCTGTACGGCAATTCTTTCATTGGGTTTACCTCTCTGTTTGGTTGCCTAGAAATTGTTTAAGCAATTAACAATTATCTTGGAAAGACTTAGAAGACCTCAGCTTAACTAAATCATTTATATGCAGTGTATTCCTTCAAAATTTTCTTTCCCGATAAGTTGGGTCTTGTTGATTCCAGTTTAGCTTACATTGGACATTTTAAGGTTTTCTTGATGGAAATTTTGAATCTGAATAGGAACTGTTGGAGTCTCCAATCAATGCCAGTATAGTGGAGCGCCTGTTTTTGAGTTCTGAAGCTGTTTCTTTGTATTATTGCTGAAAATTGTGGAAGGGCTACTTAGGAGTGAGTTTAGGCCAAGATTGGAATTTTTTCTGTGTGCTAGATCATGTAGTTCATCCAAGTTGAACAATGCTATTGTCTGATTTTAGTAGAACCAAACATATTCAGAGGCCATTGGGTAGATTGGATTGTGTTTTAGGGTATAGATGGCTCTAATTTAGAGTTCAATAGGAGATGGTAGAGAGTGATTTGGATACAGAAAAGGTTGAGTACACGGAAGCCAACTACGCTCAGAGTGGAAGCCAAGAATCAGGTCTTCACAGGGAGCCCTCATTCTCTCGCTGGTGCGATGAAGATCGGACAGTGCATTTTGATCGTCAATTAGAAAACACGGATGCTAGTGTAGAAGAAGACTCTGACTTTGAATTGCCCATGCTTCAAAGGGGTGAGCTAGAAAACAACATTTTGGATAGGGACAGAAACCATAATACTAAATCTCAGAAGAGAAATATGCGGTTGAACGGTGGTGATACCTTGGATGATGATTCTACTCACGTAGGTGGGACTGGAAATGAGGAGTATTTGCCCTTTGATATCGAGAATAGCTCTGAAGGGGAGGTACATGCTATAGATAGTTCTATGCATAACCATAAAGCATTACCACCCAATTCGAAGAACCCTATTTCTGTTTCCAATGTGCTGAAAATGTTGTTCTTCGTACTAATGTGGTACACTTTCAGCCTGTTTTTGACTTTGTAAGTTCTCTCTACTTGATCAATCATCATATGCATATATTTTGTGAAATATTCAAGTTACTTAATGATGCTAAATTATTTTCTTCTCCATTTTTTTTTGTTTCTGGTTTGTTTAGGTATAACAAAAGTCTGTTAGGAGATGATTTGGGGAAGTTCCCTGCTCCATTATTGATGAATACTGTTCATTTCTCAATGCAAGCTGTCTTTTCGAAGGGAATCACATGGTATTGGTCTAATAGATTCCAAACTGGTGGTTCTATGTCATGGAGAGATTACTTTGTGAAAGGTAAACTCATCATCCTTTTGCTTTGTTATATGAATTTGGTAATTGCGAAGTGAGTTGAGTTCTTTAAACATTTTTCCAAATAATCTAGTGCTTACAGCTTAAATTTCAAATGCCGGTTGTTTTACAGTTTTTATTTTCTTTTTGTTTGTTAGGATATATGTTTTTTATATTTTGAAATTAAGGTTTAAATAGGAACAATTATTGTGAAAAAGATTTCGTCTTCTCGCTCTTCTTTCCAAGATTCAAGTGATATTTTGTTATGAAAAATATATAATCTATTCCATACCATCTTCAACCATCATAGTTGTGGCCTGTGTAAAGATTGAGATGCTGTTGGAGTTTATACCTATGTTTCTGAATGGGTAGGAGCAAAAGATTTAGATTTGTAGAGTTTTTAGGGAAACTATATTGGTCGACCTAGGTCATGAAGCATGGAGCTTCTCTCATAATCTGTGAAGCAACGTCATGAAGACAAGAATGACACAAATAGGTCAGCACGTTGAAAAGAGTTGAGCAGAAGAAAGTACGTACACATGATCCAGGACACAGGAATTTGATAACTGATTATATTTCGTACTTATTATTGTTTGTATAGGTTCCTATCTTTGATGCCTGATATTAATGTTAAATCAGAATACATTCTGTGGCATTTGATTTATCGTATAGCCTCTCTTGGATGCCTGATGTTAATGTTCTTTACAAAATATGCTTCCCTTCTTATAATTTTGTTGTCATATACTTAATACTTGTCTGTTACTTAGTAAATTAACTTTGCTATCAACTAATGCTACAGATGGACTTTGCCTTTCACAGTTGTACCCACGGCTCTTGGAACAGCAATGGATGTTAATCTAAGCAACGCATCCCTTGTTTTTATATCTGTCACATTTGCCACAATGGTTGGTTACTTTCTCCACATATTCACATCCTAACATTTTTCATTCATTATCTGTCAACTACTTATTGACTTCCTTTTACTTTTGCAGTGTAAATCAGCGGCTCCTATATTTCTTCTTCTATTTGCTTTTGCTTTCAGGTGAATTTCTTGCCAATAGAGTTCTGTGACCTGTTTCCCTAATCATGGTGCATAGATATCTTTACCGAATGCTATCCAATCTTTGTATAACTGCTATATCTGTAATCCAGTCTTCTTGTAACTCTATTTGCGTCCAAATGTTTCTTCTCCCTCGTTTCTTATAGTTCTAAAATGACTTCTGGGTTAAAATTAGCATACAAATTAACTATAAATTTATCATACATTTCAGTGTCTAGTCACCCTGTATCATTGTGCTTACCTTTGGTTAACGTCATTTTCATTTTCTCTCTGATTGTGCCCTTTTTGTTCTTCCGTGCAATGCAAATCTTCTGCTTGGAAGATTGGAGGCACCAAGTGTTAGACTTTCGGGGATCATATTAATTATCTCCATCGGAATACTATTAACAGGTATTAAGCTTTGGCTTATAATCATTTATTTCATTATGCTCTGATTTTTTTTTTTTCATGTGTATATTTTTTCGATTCTTGTATTGAAAGATTCTTTCCCTTCCTTCCCCTTTCTTTCCTTCCTCTCTCTTGTTTTTCTTTTTATAGTTTAGTAATTGTACATATGTCTGTTTCATTCTCTCTCGTCAATCTTTTAATGTCTTTTTTCTTCTAGATATCATGGGAATGCAGTAATGCTCCCAAAATATGTGCCTAAGACTTAGGATATCTTGCCTGCTCGAAAGGAACTTGAACTGGACATTTTGTACTTCTAGTCTTCTTGAACTTATCTTTAGGCTTTTCTGCCATCTCTTTGTTGAAGTAACTCTATCCTATAATCTGGTTTTTCCCTTCTTCATTATAATGTCTGCCATTATTGATGGAAATACCAAAGGGCCTTGACAAGTTCCATATCCTAAGACCACTTTACGTTCACATACAGTGAACTTATGTGCATTTTTTAAAATTCATTGTTTTTTTAGTTTAGCAGATTGTTTGCTAATGCTTAAACATATAGTTTTTGTGATTAAAAGATCGCAACTGAAACCTCAATTCAAGTCCTTACCATTGTTGTTGCCTGTTATGCTTCTAGCCCTTGTGGTTATTGCTTTTCTAAGAAGTTTTTTTGGAGTGGAACTTTTAAGCATTTATGATATTTCCGATGTTAATGTTTCCATATTTTCCCATTTTGGATTTTCTGCAGTTGCAAAGGAGACTGAATTTGACTTTTGGGGATTCATTTTTGTCATGCTTGCTGCTGTTATGTCCGGCTTCCGCTGGTGCATGACTCAAATTCTTTTGCAGGTGTGCTTTCTGTGTACTTCTGGTTTTTCTTTCTTTCAATTTTTGGTTTTTATAACTACATAATCTTACGTATCTTTATTGGTTACTTTGTTATGCATTACGCTCATGAATGGTTTCCCAAAATCGAAATAAAGAAAGAAGATTATGGTAAGTGCTATGCTGTAATTGCAATCTCACTTTTGGAATGTTTGAATAGTAAATTTCACATATTTGTCTTCGAAAGAGTTCTTGCACTGGTATATCAGTTGCTACTAGGATAACATCATTATTTGTTATGTAAACATGTCAATGTGGTCAGTCCCTGCTAGAGTTACAGCTTCGTATTCAAGTAATTTGTCTTTTTTGGCAAGTGCATGAGTTTTTCATTTTTTAAAATAACTTAAACAAATAGTTTAACTTGTAAATTCTATACTATGAGATTTCATTAGATTTTTCATATTCTATACTATGATATTTTATGATATTTTTTGTATTTAGTTTTTTTCCGAAACAAGTGCAATTGGTGAATACTTATAAGTCCTGAAGTATTTCAGTGGTATCATTATTATGTCCTAAAAATATGTGATTTATGGTTTCATGTTTATTTTCTTACGTGAAGATAAGTAATTATATTCACTATCTGTACTTTATTGTATTTGTGGGATTATTACTGGTATCATAATCCAAGAAGTACTGGTTGAGTTTTTTGTCTATAATGTAATTATCGGACATGTTGCTTTTTAGCGTTAGTCATCTTAGACTCCAGTAAGATGGCTCAGGTGAAGCCAGCGTACAAACTCAAACAGTTATAGTCTATTTAAATTTTGGGAGGCAAGGCAACTCAAATAGATAAATCATGGATATTTTTTAAACTACATTAAAGCACATAAAAGTTATGACTTATACTTCGTGTGAACAAATTCCACCTTAGCTTCCAATGAAGTCACCCAACTGAACTAAACCAAATTTAGAGATTGGCATTGGTGACTGGTATTTAGACAAGGGTTTGGCACTGGGACTATGATTGTCAGCAAATTTGTGACCTCTGAAACTTTTTTTAGAAGAATCATATTTTGTTAAAAAAGTCATAATAAAGTACAATAAAAGTTTTTATTAAAAAAATCATAATAAAGTACAATAAAAGTGACCAAGGAGTACATATTAGAAAAGGAATTATCCAATGTGTACTCCTTTTTCTAATGTGAAGAACAAGGAGTACTTATGAGAAAAGGAGTACACATTGGACACAGCTACAAAAGGTTCAACAAAGAAATTATCATATCACTACCTTTTGCAACTTAGAGATGCAATTCATTACCTGCCTTGAAACAGTATCCCATATCTGGATACGTGTGATTTCGTGGAACCATCAGAGGCCTTGGTACATTTTTGACTTGATTAGTAAATATGAATCATGAAATTGATGCTGAAATCTGCATGGGATTAAGGGTAATGGACATATGGTAACATTCTCTTGTCCTTTCATTTTCCAGACGCTAAAAGATTAGGTGGTAATCAACTCGTTTCCATCATTTGGGTTGTCTGAAGCATGTTACTGGTGAAGTTATGGCTATGCATCCAGTCCAGTTACATGCAGTTTACACCTGGCTAATTTCTTTTTGTCAATTTCATGATGACCAAAATATGAAATTTGATGCTGTAGAAAAGTTATGGTATATAGATGTATATATGAACAATTTTTTCTGAATCAGGACAGTTTCTGACAATCTTATATTTTCAAATATTAGTATATAGATGCTGTAAGTTTGCATAACTTACGCTTACAATAATTCTGTTCAATTGTTCTAGGTTTAAAAAATCCGCTTACTTTGATGAGCTATGTGACCCCAGTGATGGCAGTAGTGACTGCCCTTCTCTCCCTTGTTTTTGATCCGTGGGATGAACTTAGGAGAAACAATTACTTCAATAATCCAGCGCATATCAGTCGAAGTTGCTTGCTGATGCTGTTTGGTGGAACCCTTGCCTTTTTTATGGTAGGAGAATAGGGAAACTTTTTCTTGTTGTATATCGATTTCTTTCTTGCTATTGCATGTTTTATGATTGCTATTGACTTTAAATTAGAGTATTTGGTGAGGGCTGTTGACTTTAAACTACAAGACTAGTTTACTGCAACTTTTGCTTTTGTTTTAAATACCTTAAGTCTGTGTGTGCGTGTGTGTATATTTGTTCTCTCAGCTATGTATAGGGGGTGAGATACATTCAATTATCTCAGCTATTCATATATGATCGAATGGTTGAAAAACAGGTCCTCATTTAAGGATCTTATGAGATAATAGTTATATACGTGCATACATACACATATGTATGCATTTATAAGGAATAATCTTGATTTAAACTGACTAAGATGCCCTTTTGCTCCAGGTATTAACAGAATTCATTCTTGTCTCAGTAACCAGTGCTGTCACAGTAACAATAGCAGGTGTTGTTAAGGAGGCTCTCACTATATTGGTATGTCCAAAAAGGCTACATTGGCAGTAGTACACCCGTATTCACTTAGAGAAAGAAATCCTTTTCTGTTTATTTTATTTTTATTTTTCTCTTCTTTTCTGTTCAAAATGTGTCCACGGAACATATAGTTAATACAATACATGATGAGAGGAATGGCTAATATGGATTTGCTGATCTTTGGTGCATTAATACAATATCTTAATGTTTATACCGCCATATCTTAGATTTCATAAATTATTTGAGGAATTGCATAAACAAGTTGAAGACTTGCGTCACTGCCTGAATTAATTCCCACTTAAGCAGATAAGCTTTGCTATCTATGCCCAAACTCTAGTTCATGATTTGCTAGCTCTAAGCTCTTGTGAGAATTTACACCAAAACAATTTGGTTACTCACATGTCAGATTTTGCTTCTATGGTATGTAAATGTTCTAGTTTGAGCCTCTGTTTCTATTTTGAACTCTGATTTTACCTTTCTATGGATTTTAATGTATAAACATTGAAAATTTATGTTAATCGTGTGACATTCTTGTCTTTTTGATGCTCATCAGGTTTCTGTACTCGTCAATATATATCTATCGCTGAGGCTGTCGAATTATGTATTGATTTCTAATCCTATGATTTTGCATACTCAGGTTGCAGTTATTTACTTCCATGATGAATTTACCCGGTTGAAAGGAGCTGGGCTCTTCATAATTATGCTTGGTGTCAGTTTATTCAACTGGTACAAGTAAGTTCTCATTTGGTTGGGGGGAATCATTTGTTTTTTGCTTATGCTGTAGTATGTTTAATAGTGAAACATTCCTTTGAAAATTGTTATAATCCATTAATTTACACTTTATTTAAATACAAATGAGAGTGAGTAAGAAAATAGGCAGAAGGGCCAGAAAATTATAATGGAGGAATTTTTGTTCTCCAGTTTTTTAGTTGGAGAGAAAAGGATAAGATGGGAAGAGTGTTGGGAAGGAAGTAGTTTTCTGTGGAAGTAGTAGGACGAAACTGTACAGAACTTGCAAATACGCAAGCCTTGCTCTTGAATATTTACTATACCACATGTATCTCTATTTTAATCAGTTGTATTTTATTTTACAGATACGAAAAGATAAAGAAGGGTCAAACAAGTGAAGATGACATGGAGGAATCAGTCACGACAAATATTGCTGCAAAATATGTTATTCTTGAGGAGACGGATGAGCAAGATGATGGCAGATGAAAGCTTTAGTAAGTCCATGCATCTCAATTTGAAGGAACCCAATAGTTGTAAATTCTCGATATTGAGCTAATACACAATTCAGTTATCAACTTCATTAAATACACAAAATATGGTTTTGGTTTAAAAATTTACACCAAATGTATGTTAATTACACTAAATTTTACACGTAATATTGTCACTCCTTTTATCTGTATGAACCTACCTCATCCCTGCTCATGCATTTTTCTTTTTATTATTTATCTTTATATATTTGTTTTAGATGCGGCCATTTGTATTGCTGGTCATAAATTTTCATAAATGATAGGGGGGCTAAAGTTCTACTAAGAGCAAAGTGGGATTGCTACCTGGAACTGGACCTTAGTTTATTTAAT
This sequence comes from Prunus persica, assembly GCF_000346465.2. Classification (NCBI taxonomy): domain Eukaryota; kingdom Viridiplantae; phylum Streptophyta; class Magnoliopsida; order Rosales; family Rosaceae; genus Prunus; species Prunus persica. Next base: position 8,766,031 of record NC_034011.1, read on the forward strand.
ATATACCAATTTATATAAAAAAACTGTAAAGTTTCCTCTTGTGACGGTTGGTATGAGTCATATTCTTATTTGTGGCTGAGTCTCAATGTCAGTGATTCAGTCAATTGCTTGGTAAAATGTTTAGTGATTCTGGATCAAAATACTCGTCTCTATTAACTGCTAAGCTTTGTTGAATTTTCATGCAGTCATTTGTATATCAGGCTATTTTGCTAATTTAACTTGACATTACATCAGGTAAATTTTCGCTGGAAAAGTTCATTGTCATGCATCTCGGTGAAGCTTTTAGCAAGAAGCGCATTTGCTTGTTTCAATTTTCAGCATCTGTTCGTGTTCCTACTTCTTCAAGCTTTGCCCTTTGCAGAGTTCACTCTAAATCAATACGAGTTGAGATTTTGCAGCTACGCACCAAGAATCAGAAGAGAAGCTAAATCTTAGCTCTTAGTATATACTGAGTGGTATTTGTTAGGATGTGTGCGCGTGGATGTCAAAGTCAATAATGCTTCAGTTTTTTCTTATTATTTTTTAAAATACTTTGTTAAGATAGAGGGGGTGGTGTTTGCACCTGCAAGCTACCCAGAGTTTTGTAATTTCCATCATGCTTGATGGATTGTTTCATTGCCCTTGATGTATATTATAAATTGGGCTTCTTCTTTTTTTTTTCTTTTTTTTTCCTCTCCATTTTTTCTTGGTATCAGAATAAAAATGATTTCTCACAAGAATATGAAATTATGATTTATCACCTATTTGATGATTGTATTTATGTGCAGAAGCTGAGACTGCATTTGGTTTTATGAGGTCAGTTTTCTTCATGGGTTACAACGGCGTTGGTTTGGGTGTGCGCATATTAGATTTAGCGTGGATTTCTATCTGACACCCATAATCTGTTTTTGGACACCCACTTCTGCTGGACGCACCCATCTTCAAATTTTGAACTTTTACAAATTTCTGAGTAAATAAATTGTACGTATATCTGAATCTGTTTGCACCATGGTTGAACAATCTTCAACAGAAAATCGATCAAAGTGGCATATGGCAAAGCTCTCAACATGTATGAGTTCTTTCTGAAATCTGTTATCTCTACAGAAATTTGAGATGAAAATCTATGAAGAAATTTGTAATCTTTGGAAAGGGTTGTGTCCTTGATAATGACTTTGAGGTGTCTTTAAATTGACTAGAAATCAAACTCTCAGTCACTTGCATTGCTTGAAATCTAACCCTGACTAAAATCTCAAGTGAACCCATTCAATTTATTTTGGCAATTTATTTTTTGATACAAGCAAGAACATGAACACTATAAACTACTCGCATACCATAATGAAGTTTCCTTCGTTCAATGAACTCTAAATTGGATCATGCCCATTACTTCACATATACATTCACTATTATTGTCGCAGACATGGGTTGGGCTAGTTACTAGGGCAATGAGCTTGCCTATTTGCATCTAAATTTGAATTTCCTCTTTATTATATTATCGTCATTTTCAATAAGAAATGTCCTAATATATATATACACATTATTGCTACTCTCAACCTTCGAGCAACAGCTACTTCATATGGTTAAGAAATAGAGAATCCTTAAAGAAGACATGCAGCATGAATCAAATTATAAAAAACTATTAACTTTGTTTTTCAACTCTCTTTTTGGTTGTTTGGTCTTGCTTTCAGGTTGAGGTGCTCAGGAATGAAATGAAGGTCTCTGTCTGACAAGACTTGAACAATGTTGACTGACAGGCGTTGTTTTGAAGTACTCAATCTCTCGTGAGAATTCAGAACTAACCACTTCCACTGTCCAAATTCCACAAACTGAAATTTGGGATGAGGACTTTTGATTACCTAAAGTTTACAAGAAAGGAAAATGTGCAGATTTGATTCTCCACTTTTATTTTCTATCCAAAACTGCAAAGATTGTATCAAACCAGCTTGTCAAATTTTTTTTTTTTTTTTTTGGTCAAAGCAGCTTGTCATACCTGTAGATTTTTGAAGGACCTCTTCTACTTCATTTGCAGTACATGAAGGGAACTTCATGACGTTCTTCTGTATTCGTAATGTACGTCTTCCCTGGCATGTCCTCTGTTTCATTAAACTTAAACCAACCTTAGTAGATATTGGTCGTGGTTTTAACATGTATACAAATATCTGTGTACGTGTGTGCACTGGGAACTAGGAATTTTTTAGCGAAGATGCAATTTTGAAAGACGAAAAACTCTTTGTGGATTGAACATCTAAGGTGTTTTTTTTACCTAGATTGACCTTAGGTCCATTCATGCATTCATATAATACATTAAAAATTGTTTTATATAAAAATATTGAATAAGTATGAAAAATAGTTTTTTGGAATAATCATTTTCTCACGATAATTTTTGGCGGATTTTATTCCTTACACATCAAATAAAAAAAATTAATTTTATGGGATTTTAATATGAAGTATATATTGACTTAATGAGCCATCATTTTTATCCTAAATCGTATTTTGCATTAAAACCAATTTTTTCATATTTTGAGTTGGTGGGAATTTGATTTTCTAGTATTTTTATTTGAATCCAAATGGGAGGTACTTCCTTATTTACATTGTAAATTTAAGTAAATGGAGTAATATAAAAATAAATGAAAGTAAAAGAACAAAGACATTTACTTAAATGTTGAAAATGGAAATAAGGTAATCTGTACATCAGCTGAGCAAAGGGGCAATTTGAAGCCTTAATAGGTCCGTCACTGCGTGTGTGTAGAAGATTACCATAATCTTATACGGGAACACGAAAGAAAAATAGAAGACATTATTTTAAAAATATAATAAAATGGAATGTCATACCATAGTTATTTGGTAAATCATCGATTCGATTGAATATAGATGTCATCCTTCTTGGTGGACCAATTAGTAAGTCCAAGTAACGCTTTTTCATGATTCTTTTGAACAAAAATCTTCTAAGATTACTGCAATCAAATCAAAAGTAGATACATTTATTTTCTTTGGCGAGAGAATCCACAATACGACTCTCATGCTTGCATAACATCTATTTAAAAATACAAAAATCTAAATTGTTATAACAAACTGCGTACTTATACGATGAAGAAAAATATTAAGAGTGCTGCTATTTCCACCCACCTGTCATATTTTCCCACCCACCTTATCTTCCCACCCACCATTTAAATTTTAAAAAACACAATCCTATTTTTCCACCTACCAATATTCCTAAAATACCCTTTTAATTATTACCTCATTTCCTCTCTCCTTTATTCTCTCTGCTCATGTCTTCTCTCTCTCCGACGCCCACACATCTCTCTCTCATTTTTGCTGTATCTTATTTTCTACGAAATTTGAAATTTGAAAGCAAACAATAGTAAGTAATACAGTAGTAAAATGATAAAAGAAGCAACTTCATATCACGAAATTTGATGACAATGGCTAGTCAGCATGCAAAAAATGACTAGCCCTTGAAACCAAAACCTGGCTCAGGCTCCCCAATTTCTAAACATACCCAGAAACCTCTTTACCCACCTTCCAAACTTTCTAGCCCACTAACAGAAACTTGTTCATCCTCAGGTTTTCATATTTTCAATTTGTTTAAGAAAAAAAATCAGGGTCCAAGAAATACTGATCTCCCAATGCTTTAAGTAATTGTAAAGATCTTAGAAATTCTGTTCAAATAGGATTTCCTTACCTTTTCGCCAAAATCGTTCTCTTCAACATCCATTCTCTTGTTGTTTTCTTCTTCATAAACAATTTGATTGAATGAATAGAAAAGAGAAGAAAATTATTTGAGAATTGAGTTTTGAGCACTGAAAAGTCATAAGAGGAATCATGAGTTAGGAGTCATAGCTTTCCGTGTTTTTTTTTCTCTTTCTGTCAAACGATAAGGTTACGTGAGAACATAGTTTGCGTTTTTTTTTCCTCTTTCTTTTTCCTTAAGTCCTTTTAAGTCATTTTATAATGAGGTTAAATTTGTCTTTAAAAGTTTAAAGATAAGGTGGGTGGAAAAATAAGACAGGTGGGTAAAAATAGCAGCACTCAATATTAATATAGGATAACTTGGCTATCATATAAAGTAATGAAATAGAGAATTAATATTTCCAAGAGGATAGAAAGAATAATTCTTTTAGGAAAACCAAAGGTTACACACAAAAGAGGTAATTCCAAAACCCTTGCTTGAAAACCCTAAAGGCTCACATGCCTCCTCTCTCTCTCTTGCTCTCACACCACCCCCATTTTCCCCCTAAGAAAATACTCCTATTCCTTTTAAAATTACCCACATCTCCTTGAGACTATTTTCCGACTTGGGCATCGGAGGGCCCAAGACCACCACCACACCGGTGTTTATCCGATTTATTATTCTTGTTTTGCAGGAAATCTTGGAAGAACATTTAAAGTGGAGTGAAGATCTTCCATAAATCTACCTGGGAGGAAATTTTTGCTACCACAATAATTTCTACTAACATGAGAAGAACTTCCCAAGTGTAAAAATAAAAGTAATTGTATAGTAAAGGCATCATAAATTAGAAAACTAACAAGAAAAAGAATAGAAAACTACCATTGTAGACCATTCCTTTTAAGAATTCATCATAAATAGGTTCAGAATTCTATGCCTGGTATAATAACAATTCGCTATTAAAAAAGAATAGGTTAGTTAGGCCATTAATACACATGTTAAGTGAAGCTTCAATTTTTTTGCTGATGTGTAACAAAATGTTAATAAAAAATTATTTATCTTTTAAAATAATTAAAAAAAAGTAAAACAAAATAAAAAAAGTAAAATAATAACATAACATTAAATTGACAAAAAGTCAAAAACACAACCCATCCCCACTTCCAGCGATATCTATGGTGGTGTTGGGTGGGGATGGTTGATATCGTTGCCATTGTCTCCTCTCAGTCCCACCCCAAGTTGACTACCTCCTCCCACGCCCCCACCAACCGAGCGAGTACAACCTAGCACACACTCTCTCTCTCTCTCTCTCTCTCTCTCTCTCTCTCTCTCAGAGGAGGCTTTTGCCTCTGTCAAAGCTGACGGTAAAATCGACAAGGGAGGGCTTTTAGACCCACCCCTTCTCTCCTGTTAGTAGGGTTGGACATGGTCTAGTTCGGCCCGATTTTCACCTAAAAAAGAAATATAAATCAATATTATTCATTTGATGTGGTATGGTCTAGCTATTGACTAAAATGACTAGGAGAACCGGACCAATCTGAACTTGCCGGTCTTGGTTCTATGGAATTGCAATTAATATCGTATCCGATTATATTTAGATTTTTCCGCATTAATTTATAAAAATTTTATAAAAGTATTCGGATATTATTTATTTATTTATTTAGAGGAACTAGTAAATTTTCCTTAAATTGTCAAAGGTTACAGGCTTGAGCGAACAAACATGGCCTCATAAAAACCTTGCCCAGGAAAAGTATTTGGATACGCTTTCATTGCTGTATACGGTTTAATACCGGTCTTGCGTAGGAATTGACATATCTTGCAATACGATGCCTTCCAATTAGGTTATGAACTCGAGCAAACAAACGTGTTCTTATTGATACCGTATCCACTGCAATTAATACCATATCAATTATTGAGTTTTTTCCACATCAGTATATAAAGTTTATAGAAGTATTTGGATACGCTTTCAACCTATTCAAAAGTTGTACATATTAAAAAGAGTAAATTGTCGTAGACCTCCCCAAATTAGGACCCCAATCGAACTTAACTTTATGAACTAAAAAATCAGCTAATTTAACACCCAAATTAATTAAAATTGTCAATTTAATACCTGCCGTTAGATTTTATCACTTTTCATCTAAAATTCCTTCGTACGTGGCATGTGAGACACATGTGCAATATAATTGGAGAACAATATAGTTCTTCTAACCTGTTTTCCTACCCTAATAGTTGAGGCCAAATTAAAAATAGAGGAGCCCTAATTTCACAAATTCCACCATTACAGACAATTGTTATGACATATACCCACCCATAGCATACAGTTGAGAAGAAGGAGAAGAAGATGAAGTGGTTAGAAAATGCAAAGGAACATGCCTAGAGCAAATGGTTCAGCCGAGTCCAAGTTCAAATACCTGGAGCAAGAGGTTCTCTGTGTGTTCTAGAGATAAGGAGCCTTCAGTCGGATCTGACATCAACTATCCTCATCATTTGTTACCAAGTTAATCGAGCCTAAACGTCTTGGTGCAAAACTTGCCTTTGTGGAGCATTTGCCTTTTCACAACCATTGACAGGGGGTATATTGACCCAGTTGTAAAGTGAGGAGGTATTTAAGCCCCTATTCTAATTAAGAGTCTCTCTATTGATCTACACTTTCTTCCTTTAGACCCGTTTGGTTCATGAGAAATCAATTGCTTTAAATGTTTGGTAAGTTTAGGCATATAAGACAGAAATATCATGCGGTGTTACTGCCAAATTCACAAGGGAAGTTTTCAGTGATGAAAATTGGGATCAAACAGGTCAACAATGGTATAAGAGGGATCTAAATCCTATTGGCATTGATGAAAATTGTGTTGTGTATTCATTTATCTTGGACAAAGGAGAGAACATGTAGCACAAAAGCAAAGTAGAACACATCAATTTATGTATAGAGAACATTAATCAGTACTTTCTACTTCTTGGATCAAGGAATAGGTGCCAAGGACGATGTAGCACAACCAAGAGCCTTTGTCACGCCAGTAATTGTGGCCTTGACATTAGAACACACAGAGGTAAGAGGGCCTTTGTCTCCACCGTAGGTGAGATCAATGTCAGTCAACTCCACATTCTCACACGGTATGCCCGTGGTACACACAAGCTTGACTGCAAGTGGAGTGAAAGATGAGCCCTTAATGTTCTTGAAGCTGACATTGTTGATCTTAACTTTTGACGGAGGCTTTTGTTCACACTGAGTATATGGGCAGTACAATTGGTCTATGAGGATAGGGTTACTGACATTAACCATGATAATATCCTCATAGTGTATACCTGAGGCAGAGCTAGGCGAAGGAGAATCTGGAAATGTTTTGATTCTCACACCGTTCTCCGTATTAGTCAGGGTGCAGTTCTTAACTATGATCCCAGTCACATCCTTTTCTTCCTTATATTTTCCAAGGCTTCCAATGCTTATTCCATGGCCTGGCCCACAAGTAACACCAGTCACTGTGATTTCGTGGGAGTCATCACCAATAGAAATACAGTCATCCCCAGTTCCAATCTTTTAATGAGTAATGTTGATACCAGTCGAAGCCCCGATATGGATTCCATCTGTGTTTCTGCTCTCGTCAGGTGCTGTGATGGTAAGCTGTTGAAATGTAGTATGGTTGCACCGGAAAACATGGATGTGGAAAAATTTGCTGTTAAGTGAAGTTATGTCCTGAACTTTGGAATTTGTGAGGAATTCAAACCGCAGATTAACGGGAGGAGGTTTGCAATTTTTGTTTTTGTGGCAGTCATTTTGATTCCAAGAAAGTGCTCCTTGGCCATCAAAAGTCCCACCACCTGATAAGGTGAGCATGTCAATGTACTGAAAACCAACCCAAGTATCCGGTCTAGTGAGTTGGCCAGCGTCTGCTGGAGCCTACAATGTGCCTTGAACTTGCATCTCAATAGGAGCCTTACAGGGGCCTCTGAAAGTTGCTTCTAAGATTACTGCAATCAAATCAGAAGTCGATACATTTATTTTCTTTGGCGAGAGAATCCACAATACGACTCTCATGCTTGCATATCATCTATTTAAAAATATAAAAATCCAAATTGTTATAACAAATTGCGTACTTATACGATGAAGACAAATATTAAGAGTGCTGCTATTTCCACTCACCTGTCCCATTTTCCCACATACCTTATCTTCCCACTCACCATATAAATTTTAAAAAACACAGTCCTATTTTTCCACCCACCAATATTCCTAAAATACCCTTTTAATTATTACCTCATTTCCTCTCTCCTTTATTCTCTTTGCTCATGTCTTCTCTCTCTCTGACGCCCACACATCTCTCTCTCATTTTTGCTGTATCTTATTTTCTACGGAATTTGAAATTTGAAAGCAAACAATAGTAAGTAATACAGTAGTAAAACGATAAAAGAAGCAACTTCATATCACGAAATTTGATGACAATGGCTAGTCAGCATGCAAAAAATGACCAGCCCTTGAAACCAAAACCTGGCGCAGGCTCTCCAGTTTCTAAACGTACCCAGCAACCTCTTTACCCACCTTCCAAACTTTCTGGTCCGCTGACAGAAACTTGTTCATCCTCAGGTTTTCATATTTTTAATTTGTTTAAGAAAAAAAATTAGAGTCCAAGAAATACTGATCTCCCAACGCTTTAAGTAATTGTAAAGATCTTAGAAATTCTGTTCAAAAAGGATTTCCTTACCTTTTCGCCAAAATCGTTCTCTTCAACATCCATTCTCCTATTGTTTTCTTCTTCATAAACAATTTGATTGAATGAATAGAAAAGAGAAGAAAATTATTTGAGAATTGAGTTCTGAGCATTGAAAAGTCATAAGAGGAATCATGAGCTAGGAGTCATAGCTTTCTTTTGTTTTTTTCTCTTTCTGTCAAACAATAGGGTTACGTGAGAACATAGTCTGAGTTTTTTTTTTTTTCCCCTCTTTCTTTTTCCTGAAGGCAAGATAAGGTGGGTGGAAACATAAGACAGGTGGGTGGAAATAGCAGCACTCAATATTAATATGGGATAACTTGGCTATCATAGAAGGTAATGAAATAGAGAATTAATATTTCCAAAAGGATAGAAAGAATAATTCTTTTAGGAAAACCAAAGGTTACACACAAAAGAGGTAATTCCAAAACCCTTGCTTGAAAACACTAAAGGCACACATGCCTCCTCTCTCTGTGTGGCTCTCACACCACCCCCATTTTCTCCCTAAGAAAATACTCATATTCCTTATAAAAATACCCACATCTCCTTGAGACTATTTTCCGACTTGGGCATTGGAGGGCCCAAGACCACCACCACACTGGTGTTTATCCGATTTATTATTCTTGTTTTGCAGGAAATCTTAGAAGAACATTTAAAGTGGAGTGAAGATCTTCCATAAATCTACCTGGGAGGAAATTTGCTACCACAATAATTTCTACTAACATGAGAAGTACTTCCCAAGTGTAAAAATAAAAGTAATTGTATAGTAAAGGCATCATAAATTAGAAAACTAACAAGAAAAAGAATAGAAAACTACCATTGTAGACCATTCCTTTTAAGAATTCATCATAAATAGGTGAAGAATTCTATGCCTGGTATAATAACAATTTGCTATTAAAAAAGAATAGGTCAGTTAGGCCATTAATACATATGTTAAATGATGACGTGGCAAACATGAGTTTCAATGTTTTTGCTGATGTGTAATAAAATATTAATAAAAAATTATTTATTTTTGAAATAATTTAAAAAAAAGTAAAAAAAAAAAATAAGTAAAATACATACATAACATTAAAATGAAAAAAGTCAAAAACACAGATACAATTATTCTCTCTCATATAATATCTCTAAAAAAGATTTGAGACAAGATGAACTCGCCTCACGCGCTTTGAAGGTTTTCTCTGTTTCCTCACTTGTTTTGCGTGTGCTCAAGGCTGTGATTACAGCGGTCGTCGACGACGGTCTCTGTGATGCCGGAATTTGTTTTCTCTGCTGGGGTGGGTGGTTCCCTTAACGATGGCCCTATTGCTGGCGAGAAAAGAGCTCGTACCCTGGAGATATTGGATGTTGGCGGACTGTAATCGGACGAGCCGTCTCCCCCTCTTCCTCCAATCCTGATGAGTTTTAAGGATAAAGTTTCTGGGGATTTTGGTATGGCGGAGGATCAGTTGGTGTTAAGCGATGATGATGTTGTAATTCAGCAAAGGGCAATTCCCTCAATACATTTCTCAGGCAAAGTAAAGAGCTCTTTGTATCGGCCTTGGCATTTTGCTGTAATTATTAAGCTCATGGGTCGTCCTCTGGCTTTCACATTTCTCAGATCTCGTCTTCTCCAGAGATGGGCACTTAAGGGTCCTATGAGCTTAATAGATCTAGAGAATAACAACTTCATTGCGAAGTTCCTTTATGAGGAAGATATGAGATACGTGCTCACTGGTGGTCCTTGGCAAATTGCTGGCCAATACATTGTGACACAGAAATGGAAGCCTGGGTTTAATGCGAAGGAGGAGAAGATCACCCATATGACTGCTTGGGTTTGAATTAATGGGCTGAACGTTGAATATTTTCGTGTTGATGTTATGGAAAAAATTGGAAATCTTGTTGGTGCTACGGTCAAGGTGGATGCTCATACTCTCAGTCAAGGTCGTGGTAAGTTTGCTCGAATTTGTGGCGAACTTGATTTGGCTAAGCCTTTTACCCCATTCATTAAGATTGAAGGCCGTACATATGGGGTTGTGTATGAGGGAATTAATTTGGTTTGCTTTGAATGTGGATGTTTTGGGCATGGGAGAGATTCTTGCCCTATTATTTTGCAAGCCAAACAGCAGGTTCCAGAGTCAGATAATGCTGATTGTATGGAGGATATTTCTACTGTCCAGGTTAATGTGAATTTAGGTGCTGCTACAAAGGAGGTTGAGGTTCCAGCAAAGATGCACGGGGAGTGGATGTTGTTGAAGCCAAGGAATTTTAGGAAGAATAGCACAAATGATATAGGGAAGGGTGCTGATCTTAGCAAGAGGAATACAAAGGATACTGGTACGAAAGCTATTAGTCCTGTCTTTGGTTCTCGTTTCAATGTGTTGATTGAGGAGGTTGGCAGAGAAGAGGATATGGAGGGATCTCCTCCTGTTAAGACTAGTGATTCTAGTTCTAAAAAACAGGGTTCTTTTGCCAATACTTATTCTACTAAGGGAAAAAGTGCTGGGGTGAAATTTGCTTCCTCTCGTGACTCTGGCACATGGGTGTTTAAAAAACCTCTCAAAGACATTTCCAATTCCGTGGTAGCTAATTCTAGTGGTGGTGGTGTTAAAAGTGGTTCTGTTTTAAGGAGGCCTTGGAAGAAAGAGCTGGGCCTAAATCTTTCTCTTGTCATGATATTGAACCTGTGAGGCTGCAAGTTAAGGGCTCTGATGTTCAAGATGATGTTCGGGGGAAGTTTTCTTTTAATTTAGGTGGCTCTCTTTTTCCAAAGTTGCCTTTGGGTAAGGAAGGTTTATTTTTTGGTCATGAACCTCCTGATATCAGTGAGATGGGAATTAATGAGGTTGAGCCTTCCGATGCGAGTGATATGGATCATCAGGGTAATTTCTCTGAACATTGTGAGTCTGATACTGGACTAGAAGCTGATAGCTCTTTTGAGCATGATGGTTTTGAAGCCGTTGAGGCTGAGCATGTGCAGATTTAGGTTTGTACCTAATATTATCCCTCATTATTATCATTTTATGATGAATATTATTGCTTGGAATGTTAGAGGTGCTGGTAAAGATAGGTGTGCTAGTACTATTAAGGACCTAAAAAAGGCTTATCCCATTGATGTGTTTGCTATTCTTGAGCCTCGAATAAGTGGCTCTAGGGCTCTCAGTGTTGCCCAGAGTTTGGGTTTTTCTCATTACCATATTGTTGATGCTTTTGGTTTTTCTGGGGGTGTTTGGTTGTTGTGGAATGGGAATTCAGTTTCTCTTCAAGTTATTCCGCACTCTAGCCAATCTATCACTGCGTTAGTAACTTTGAGGAATCATAGGTGCCTCCTCGCTATTGTTTATGCAAACCCTTGCCCTGGGATTTGAGAAGCTTTGTGGAAGTACTTTGATGGTCTTATTGAAGCTTCCAATCTGCCATGGCTTGTTCTAGGTGATTTTAATGATATTGTGAGTGTGGATGAGAAATGTGGGGGTAATTTAGATTAAGGTGGTAAACATTTTGTTGAGTGGATTGATCGTAACCATTTGGTTGACCTGGGTTTCACTGGGGCAAAGTTTACTTGGTGTAATAAACAGAATGCTGAAGGAATTATTTGGAAGAGGCTTGATAGGGGCCTTTGTAGTATTGATTGGCGTCTTTTGTTCCCTGAGGCTCACCTCCTGCATCTTCCTAGGGTGAATTCAGATCACTGTCCTATTTTGGTGCGCCTTGACTCCAAACATTACCCTAACAGAGCAAATGTGCCGTTTCGTTTCCAAGCCATGTGGATGTCTCATCCTGATTTTAAGGAATTTGTTACGAACCTTTGGAGTTCTGGTGATGGTCATGCTGTGCACAGATCAGCTAGGCTCGTGGCTCCGCTTGGCATTTGGAATCAACAGGTTTTTGGGTGTTTATTTACAAAGAAAAGGCATCTTTTAGCTAGACTTGCAGGAATTTAAAAGAAGCTTTGTCATGAGCATAATCCTTTCCTTAGTGAGCTTGAGGTTGAGCTTACTAAAGATTACAATTTACTATTGGATCAAGAAGAGACTTTTTGGCTACAAATGTCCAGGAATACCTGTCTTAAAGAAGGGGACAGGAATACTCGGTTCTTCCATCTGTCTACAGTTGTTAGACGAAGAATGAATAAGTTGGAATGGTTACATGATGATTTTGGGGATTGGATTACTGAGAAACAGAGCATGAAACATATTATTGTTAATTATTTTCAAGGGTTGTTTTGTGCTTATGATATGGTTGGTGACTATGCTTTGCTTCCTCAGTTGTATCCTAGCCTTGAAGAGGCTGATCTTGAAGGTCTTAGTTGTCCGGTTTCTATTGAAGAGATTAAGAATAGTGTGTTTGTTATTGGTAGATTAAAGACCCCAGGACCTGATGGTTTCCCTGCTCTTTTCTACCAAGATTATTGGGGGGTTTGCTCTGATGATGTCATTTCCTTTTTACATGATTGCTTTAATACTGCCACCCTTCTTGATCATTTAAATGAGACTCTGATTGCTTTGGTGCCTAAAGTGGAGAGGCCCATGTTTATGAATCAGCTTAGGCCTATTAGCCTTTGCAACTCTTTATAAAGTGGTCTCTAAAATCCTTGTGGCTAGGCTTAGGCCATGTATGACTAAGCTTGTCAGCTCTAGCCAAGTTTGTTTTGTTCTAGGGAGACAAATTACGGATAACATTATTGTTGCTTAAGAAGTGCTCCACAATTTTAAATATGCCAAAGAGAAGAAGGGTTTTATAGCTTGGAAAATTGATTTATCCAAAGCTTATGATCATATGCAATGGCCTTTTATTAGGGAGGTTCTCTGGGAAGTGGGCATTAAAGGAAGCATTTTGGAGTTGCTTATGCAGTGCATCATTTCTGTGCAGTACAAGGCCATTCTTAATGGGAAGCTAATTGACTCTTTCTCTCCTCAGTGTGGTATTAGGCAGGGGGACCCTCTCTCCCCTTATATATTTGTGTTGTGTACAGAAAAACTCTCTCATCTCATTCAACAAAAGATTCAGGATAGAGCTTGGAAGTCTGTTCAGATTTGTCAAGGAGGTCCTCATATTTCCCATTTATTCTTTGTTGATGATTTAATCCTTTTTGGGGAAGCTACTATTGATCAAGCTTGGTTGATGAAATAGTGTTTGGATGATTTCTGTCAGTTGTCTGGTCAGCGAGTTAGCTTTGAAAAGTCTATGATATGTGTTTCCCCAAATACGTGCTCTGATTTGGCTAATTCAATTGCTATGATAAGTGGTTCTCCTCTCACTGCTAGCCTTGGTAAGTACCTTGGTGTCCCACTAGAGTCAGTAAACAAGCATATCAAGAGGTTATTGCTAAAGTCCAAAAGAGATTAGCTTCTTGGAAGAGCCATACGTTGTCTATGGCTGGTAGAATTACTTTGCTTCAATCTGTTACTGCTGCTATTCCTATCTATACTATACAAACTGCCAAGTTGCCTATGTCAGTCTGTGATAAATTGGATCTGCTCAACATGAATTTTCTTTGGGGGCATACCAGTAATACTTCTAAAATCCATCTTGTCAACTGGGAGCAAGTGTGTAAACCTAAGGTAGTTGGTGGGTTAGGCATTAAAAGGTCTGCTTGGATGAACCAAGCTCTTTCGGCTAAGACTGGATGAAGACTTCTTCAACATGAGCAAGGTTTGTGGTCTCAGGTCTTCTATGCTAAGTACTTAAAACACCAAAACATTTTAACTGTGAAGGACTCTTTTTTCCCTTGTAGCTCTAGTGTCTGGAGGGGTGTTCTTTATGGTAATTCTGTCATTTCCAAAGGTGTTAAGTGGAGAGTTGGTTATGGGGATAATGTGTTATTTTGGACTGATAGGTGGTTGAGTTGTGGTCCTTGGTATCAATATTTGCTCATTGATCTTTTTGAGCAAATGCTTCAGCTGAATGTTGGTGATTTTTTGGATGAGGGGGTCTGGGACTTTAACTGCTTAAGGGAATGTCTTCCTTTTCATATTATTCAGTTAATTTTAAGTGTTCATGCTGGTTTTAATGGCAGTGGGGCTGATAGATATATTTGGCAGTTCACGCCTAATGGTTCTTTCTCGGCTAAATCAGCCTATAGTTCCTTTTTACCTGCTGAGGCTTTAGTTAAATGGGACTAGCAGTTTCTTTGGAGGTTACGGCTCCCACCTAAGGTTAAAACTTTTCTTTGGATTGTTTGTCATCGAAAGTTGCTTACTAATGTGCAAAGGCAGAAGAGAGGCCTCACTCAAGTTCCTACTTGTCCTAGATGTGATTAACCAATGGAAACTATTGCTCACTTATTTAAAGATTGTCCTTTCTCTTTGGCCATTTGGAATTGTCTTCAAATTGGAAATAATCCTAGCCCTGATATGGTGGATTTTAATGAGTGGCTGTTAAGGAATCTACAATCTAAAAGAAAGGTCTATAATGGGTTGCCTTGGCCTTTGGTTTTTGCACTTTATCTGTCGTTTATCTAGAAATGGAGACGTAAAGGAATTTTTTATCAAAGGTTTGTTATGCCTGGTGAACCATATCATTTAATTCTTCAGTATGTTTTGGAGTGGTTTAATGCTACCAAACCGCATTCCCTTTCTTATGTGCCGTTTGTTGTTCAACTTCATTGGATAGCCCCTACTTATGGAGTTTGTAAGATTAAAACAGATGGAAGTCATAACAGTGTTTCTGGGTTTATTAGTGCTGGTGGTCTTTTAAGAGATAATTATGGTGGTTGGATTAAGGGTTTCTCTGTGAACCTGGGTGTTGGTTTTGTTCTTGTAGCGTTGTGGGGCATTTTTTGGGGTCTTCATTTGGCTTGGGAGTCTGGCTTTCATGTTGTGGAGATGGAAAGTGACTCTAGTGTGGCTGTGGCTCTTCTTTCTAGCTCTACTATTTCCACACACCCCCTTTTTAGCCTTATTAGGTGTTGCAAGTTAAAGGTGCAAGTTGGTCGGAGATGTTTTGTTATGCACATCTTCAGAGAGCAGAATGTGGCAGCTCACGTCTTGGCTTCTAAGAGTTCTGAGTTTGTTACTGGGGTGCAGTATTTTACTGAGGTGCCTACATTTCTTGCGACTTGTTTGCCTGAGGATGCTATTGGGATGTCCAGGTCCAATGTTGTTTGTGCTTATATTGGGTGTCCAGGTCCCGTGTTGTTTGTGCTTAGTCTGTTTGTTCTGGGCCCTTAGCCCCTCTTGTTGCCCAAAAAAAAAAAGTCAAAAACACCACCCATCCCCACTTCCAGCGATATCTGTGGTGGTGTTGGGTGGGGATGGTTGATATCGTTGCCATTGTCTCCTCTCAGTCCCACCCCAACTTGACTACCTCCTCCCACGCCCCCACCAACCGAGCGAGTACAACCTAGCACTCTCTCTCTCTCTCTCTCTCTCTCTCTCTCTCTCTCTCTCTCTCTCTCTCTCTCTCTCTCTCTCTCTCTCTCTCTCTCTCTCTCTCTCTCTCTCAGAGGAGGCTTTTGCCTTTGTCAAAGGTGACGGTAAAATCGACAAGGGAGGGCTTTTAGACCCACCCCTTCTCTCCTGTTTGTAGGGGTGGACATGGTCTAGTTTGGCCTGATTCGCACCTAAAAAAGAAATATAAATCAATATTATTCATTTGATGTGGTACGGTCTAGCTATTGACTAAAATGACTAGGAGAACCGGACCAATCTGAACTTGCCGGTCTTGGTTCTATGGAATTGCAATTAATATCGTATCCGATTATATTTAGATTTTTCCGCATTAATTTATAAAAAATTTATAAAAGTATTCGGATATTATTTATTTATTTATTTAGAGGAACTAATAAATTTTCCTTAAATTGTCAAAGGTTACAGGCTTGAGCGAACAAACATGGCCTCATAAAAACCTTGCCCAGGAAAAGTATTTGGATACGCTTTCATTGCTGTATACGGTTTAATACCGGTCTTGCGTAGGAATTGACATATCTTGCAATACGATGCCTTCCAATTAGGTTATGAACTCGAGCAAACAAACGTGTTCTTATTGATACCGTATCCACTGCAATTAATACCGTATCAATTATTGAGTTTTTTCCACATCAGTTTATAAAGTTTATAGAAGTATTTGGATACGCTTTCATCCTATTCAAAAGTTGTACATAAAGAGTAAATTGTCGTAGACCTCCCCAAATTAGGACCCCAATCGAACTTAACTTTATGAACTAAAAAATCAGCTAATTTAACACCCAAATTAATTAAAATTGTCAATTTAATACCTACCGTTAGATTTTATCACTTTTCATCTAAAATTCCTTCGTACGTGGCATGTGAGACACATGTGCAATATAATTGGAGAACAATATAGTTCTTCTAACCTGTTTTCCTACCACTATTCAGCTTCCCTAATAGTTGAGGCCAAATTAAAAATAGAGGAGCCCTAATTTCACAAATTCCACCATTACAGACAATTGTTATGACATATACCCACCCATAGCATACAGTTGAGAAGAAGGAGAAGAAGATGAAGTGGTTAGAAAATGCAAAGGAACATGCCTAGAGCAAATGGTTCAGCCGAGTCCAAGTTCAAATACCTGGAGCAAGAGGTTCTCTGTGTGTTCTAGAGATAAGGAGCCTTCAGTCGGATCTGACATCAACTATCCTCATCATTTGTTACCAAGTTAATCGAGCCTAAACGTCTTGGTGCAAAACTTGCCTTTGTGGAGCATTTGCCTTTTCACAACCATTAACAGGGGGTATATTGACCCAGTTGTAAAGTGAGGAGGTATTTAAGCCCCTATTCTAATTAAGAGTCTCTCTATTGATCTACACTTTCTTCCTTTAGACCCGTTTGGTTCATGAGAAATCAATTGCTTTAAATGTTTGGTAAGTTTAGGCATATAAGACAGAAATATCATGCGGTGTTACTGCCAAATTCACAAGGGAAGTTTTCAGTGATGAAAATTGGGATCAAATAGGTCAACAATGGTATAAGAGGGATCTAAATCCTATTGGCATTGATGAAAATTGTGTTGTGTATTCATTTATCTTGGACAAAGGAGAGAACATGTAGCACAAAAGCAAAGTAGAACACATCAATTTATGTATAGAGAACATTAATCAGTACTTTCTACTTCTTGGATCAAGGAAGAGGTGCCAAGGACGATGTAGCACAACCAAGAGCCTTTGTCACGCCAGTAATTGTGGGCTTGACATTAGAACACACAGAGGTAAGAGGGCCTTTGTCTCCACCATAGGTGAGATCAATGTCAGTCAACTCCACATTCTCACACGGTTTGCCCGTGGTACATACAAGCTTGACTGCAAGTGGAGTGAAAGATGAGCCCTTAATGTTCTTGAAGCTGACATTGTTGATCTTAACTTTTGACGGAGGCTTTTGTTCACACTTAGTATATGGGCAGTACAATTGGTCTATGAGGATAGGGTTACTGACATTAACCATGATAATATCCTCATAGTGTATACCCGAGGCAGAGCTAGGCGAAGGAGAATCTGGAAATGTTTTGATTCTCACACCGTTCTCCGTATTAGTCAGGGTGCAGTTCTTAACTATGATCCCGGTCACATCCTTTTCTTCCTTATATTTTCCAAGGCTTCCAATGCTTATTCCATGGCCTGGCCCACAAGTAACACCAGTCACTGTGATTTTGTGGGAGTCATCACCAATAGAAATACAGTCATCCCCAGTTCCAATCTTTGAATGAGTAATGTTGATACCAGTCGAAGCCCCGATATGGATTCCATCTGTGTTTCTGCTCTCGTCAGGTGCTGTGATGGTAAGCTGTTGAAATGTAGTATGGTTGCACCGGAAAACATGGATGTGGAAAAATTTGCTGTTAAGTGAAGTTATGTCCTGAACTTTGGAATTTGTGAGGAATTCAAACCGCAGATTAACGGGAGGAGGTTTGCAATTTTTGTTTTTGTGGCAGTCATTTTGATTCCAAGAAAGTGCTCCTTGGCCATCAAAAGTCCCACCACCTGATAAGGTGAGCATGTCAATGTACTGAAAACCAACCCAAGTATCCGGTCTTGTGAGTTGGCCAGCGTCTGCTGGAGCCTGCAATGTGCCTTGAACTTGCATCTCAATAGGAGCCTTACAGGGGCCTCTGAAAGTTGCTTCTTTTAACTTGTATGTCCCGCTCGGAACGACAACTTTACTCGCGGATGGCGATGCACATGCATCACTCCAAGCCTTGGCCAAGGCCGTACTGACATCAGAGCCAGGCTTTGCACCGTATGTTGCACTTGTCACGTCAAACACACTAGCATGAGCCTTAGGTGTAGATGCTAACAATAAGCACAAAAGCATTGCCAAGAAACTTAATTTCATAGCCATCTTGATTTTCCTTCCAATTTGTTATTTTATTCTCTGTTTTCTTTTTTTTCCCTTTGGAAGGATGATGAAACTCCATTTTGAGTTGAGGCCAATTTATAGTCCGATTGGGAAGGCTCAACACCATCAAACTATCCAACCAATCACTAACTATTTTTATACACAGTTGCATTCTAGTTTAGCTTTATGTCCTATAATTAGTAAGCCGTTTAACCTTGAGAATATTCATCACCAAATCTCTATCTAGAACGTGCTAAGCTGTTTGTAGTACTGTTGTCCTCCTCCACACCCCGCAATATATGTATATTCCAAAAAAGGAGGACCAAAACCATGCATACACACCTGGATAGAGTTAACAAGATGAACAGGAAAAGACCATGCCTACACTATTGGCGCATCTACGTATATACTTTTTCTAATATCATCCAACTAGAAAGTGCCTCACCTTAACAACTTTAATTCATCTACTTAGCTTAAATAATCCATTTGCACCATTGTGGTTGTTAGTTCATCTATTTTTTACCATACTCTTTTAATTTTTCTTATAATCCATAGGTTTTGCTTGCTATCTACCGGTGACATTGATCTCACCTACAATGGAAACAAAGGCCCTCTTACCTCTCAATGTTAATGTCAAGCCCACCATTATTTGTGTGACAAAAGCCCTTGCCTGTGCTACCTATGCTGGGTTAAAGAAATGGAAAGTACTAAAGATAAATTGTTGTGTTCTTTGGTTTTTTTGATTTTGTGGTGCTTGTACAGGTCTTTTTTCTTCGCTCAGATACCTTCACATGTTTTGAGCTATAAAATTCTAATATATTTAATATTTGCAAATAAATTGCTAGTGTTAAAACATACATTTACTAATTCATCATTGTCTAGATAATGCTTCAGTTTCTACTCTATATACTTTTCTTGGCCTACAACCAGTTCGATGCTTGGCCAATTGAAGCTGGGATTAGTATACCAGCTTGATTTTGATCCTTCCACTATATTAATTGAAGATTATCAGACAAAGTGAATGTGTGTGTGTATATATATGTATATATATATATATATATTTATTCTCTCATCCGGACGGTCTGGACGTTATTATTGTGCGGCCGCCATTGTAAGCAAGGAGTACACTTTTAAAACAAATTAATATTTAAAGAGTGGCTATACTTGTTATTTATGCGAATATTCTATACTATAAATATTTGAATGGATGTCAAGCATATAGCCGACCAGCTATACTGCATAAAAGTGTGTTCTTTTTTGTAATTAAGTAATATCTTACCATTTTAAAATTAATTTAATTTTTATGTATTTAGTGAATAATTATTATTGAAATATTTTACTAATTTCAATATTTACTTCATAAATTGTAATTAATTATTTTAAATTATTTTGTGGACTTTAATTTTCTACAAAATTAGTTTATTTTGTTTAATATGTTCAAATATTTTAATAGTATAGCCGTGCGACTGTACTATTAAAATATATTAATATTTAAAGCGTATAGCCATGCGGCTATACCTGTTAAGTATATTTTAGTTTTAAGAGTATAGCCGCACGACAGTACTTTTAAAATATTTAGACATATTGAATATTCAAACAGATTAAACTAAATAAACTAATTTTGTACAAAATAAAATAAAAAAACAAAGTCCACAAAATAATTTAAAATAATTAATTACAATTTATTAAGTAATTTTTGAAATTACTAAAAAATTTAAATACTAATTGTTCACTAAATTTATAATAATTAAAGCAATTAAAAAAGGCTAAGATCTAACTTTTTATCTTTCAATGGATCCATCTGCTTTGAGTTTCATAGTATAGATCAACCCGCATCCCACAGTATTCTTTCCATAAGGTAAAGGCACGAGCTCTCATGTGGCAATCTTCTGGAGAGCTCGCATGTAACACCCCATCCCAAAAATACTGTTCAATTGATTATTTAATTGTGGATTTACAATTAAGCCCTTGGGGGTAGGGTTACTTTAGTCACTTTTCAATCTGGACGGTTTTTGAGGATTTTAGTAACACCATTTTGTAGAGCTCGCTCTCATGAGTTCGTAGACACATAGTGGGCTCAAATCGGAGTTATAACGAAGAAGTTGTGGTCAACGGAAGTGCAGTGGCAAAAACGTAAAATTTTCAAAGTTGGATTTTAAAATACCCAATCCAGGTATGAATCTTCATCCCATCCACGTGCTCTAGTTGTTTATGTTGGTATCTTGGATAAATTTTGAGGTTTTACATGTCGTTTAAAATACCCATTTTAGCCAACGGTTTCGGCTTCAATTCGGCTAGTTCCGACTAGTTTTTGGCCGTGGTCCAAGAACAAAACTTGATCCCCTAGTAAGTCTAAATCTGTTGGCATAGGTATTCACTGGTGGTTTGGAGATTTTTCGTCGCTGAAAAATCTTTTAAGACACCCACGCGCTGCCGGCGGTGGGTGGCGGCCCATGGAGTTCTAAATTGTTACCCTTGTTGTCCTGAGCACGACGGTATGCTTGGATTTCGATTTGATTATCGTTTGACTGTCGAACGGATATTGCACCTGTTATGCGATATTCGGGTTCAATAGGTTTGGACTATTCAATCGGTCCCATTTTCTAATGCGTTGTTCCTCGTACTTCTAAGATTTGTGTTCGAACTGGTGGATCGAGAATGGGAGTCTCGGATACTCCTAATCAATGATTCTAGGGCTAAGTAAACCGGTTACCATCCGATCGTGTGATCGAGACCAAACTCTGAAAACTTGTTAAGTAGACCTTGTTGGACTTATAGTAAAGTTTGGATCGAAAATAGGAGGTTGTGGACCCTTAGAGCCCAATTGGTCAAATTCAGCGATCGGGGTCAAACCGACCGTTAGATCGTGACGGGACTTCTAGAATGGGCTGAACTTTTGGTTATGGACCAATAGGAATTGTCATATAGCAATTGGGGTTGTGGGCCCTTCGAGCCCAGTTGACTTAGATTGTGGGCTTTGTTGGCTCGGTCGAGGCCTTTTAGTAGTTGTAATTGTAGTTGGAGGTTTGTTTTAAAATGGTATTGTGTTTTGACCGTTTCATTAAATTTTTATGAATTATTATGTTATCGCTTTTACTTTCCATGAATAAGGAATGGCTTGGATAACCGGATTTTGGCATGAATAAGGAATTAATTAAATGCCTGATTGTATGTCTATATTTAAATATATGCTCGGTGGCTTGAAATCGATGAATGATGGATACTAGTTTTCTCAATAGTATGTTGTACATATTTGAATGTAGTTTGAGAACAGTTTTGAAAGATTATGCATGGTCAAGTTCAAGTTAAGGAATTTTGGGATTGATCACATTTTAAAAAAGGATTTTTGGTTATCTATTTAAAAATTGATTTTTGGAAATTTGAGAGAGAATTTGGAAACTGGATTAGTGGAAAAAGAGGAATTTTATGATAAGTTTCGGAAAATGGTTTTCAAAACCCACCACCAGAGTACCGCCCCCCCAGTTGCCTTCGGAACAGTCTAGTCATTTATGACAATGCCCACGAGTCTCGGGGACCCCTGAACCATGTGGTGTGAGGATTTGCGTTCTCGGGTTGATTATATCATCCTGAGTCCTGCGCGGGGATTTGACGGATATGGGTTTCAGGCTGATCACCCGATTCTGCGAGGATATGCGTTCTCGGGCAGACAACGTATTCCATGAGTTACGTGGGAAAGTAGTGGGGAAAGTGACGCCCTCCTCCCCCCTTGGATTTTTTTTCCCTCATCACTGGAAAGTTTGGGAAAATGAACCAACATTAAATGCACATTTTTCATGATCATTTTGTCCCCCATAAAAATTTAGAATTACAATATATCATTAAATGCGTTCTTTTTTTATTTGAGTTAATATGGGTATAATTGGAAAATTATACAAATTTTGTTTTCCATTCCTACTCAAAACGAACATGGGAAAAGAAATAAAGTGATATCTCCTGGTTACTTTCATTTCGCATCTCTTGGGAAATGACATGGGAAGTGATTTCCCCTCAAATCCATTCTGTGAACCAAATGGGGCCTTAAGGTAAGAGCTTTTCTCCCATAACAAGAGTTTTCTTTAGGGTTTTCCATCCCTGGTTTGTCTGGGGTTTTCTTTATTTTCTTACCAAACTGGTGATATACCAGGGTTTCCCTTCTATATCCAAGTAGTTGGAATGGAAGAGGTGGTAAATTCATTGGAGAAAGTACTCATCCTAACTAAAGACGAGAATGATTCGATTTAGTAGGACAAAATGATGTCGATGACGTGGGGGAGCGACTCAAGACGGGCCTGGTTGGAAATGTCTTTACAACTAATGTTTTCAACCGGGAGACATTCAAGCAAACGATGTTGATGATTTAGAACACAGCTCGTGAGGTGGGGGTGAAAGATTTAGGTGAAAATATCTTTTTGTTCATCTTTGTGACGGAAGGGGATTGACTGAAGGTGTTGTGCAGTGGGCCTTGGAATTTTGAAAAGCTCTAGTATAACTTGAGATTCCTGGTGGTAGTATTGCTCCATAAAAAAATGCATCTAAAGTATGCAGAATTTTGAATTGAAGTCCATAACGTACCACTGAGTTGTGAGCCGACAAATATGGGGAGACAAATTGGGAATATCTTGGACAGTGTTTGGATGTAACATAGGGCATGGATGGGGAGTGTTTGGGTAGATTTATGTGGATGCGTGTTTGTTTGGATGTCTCCAAGTCGTTACGGTGAGGAAAAAGGTGATTCTACCTTCTGGAAACATAGAGTTAGTAGATTTCCGATACGAACAATTGCCAGAATTTTGTTTTGTGTGCGACAGAGTGGGTCATGTGTTCAAGGTGTGTTATTTTGTCGACCAGGCAGCCAAGCAAGCCAGCAAAAAGCCTAAAGGGACATGGTTAGAGGCCACCAATGATTTTATCACTACAAGGGCAAGTAGTCCTAAGCGATCCAACTGTGGTGGTATGAGTAGACATGTATACGAATATCTGTGTATGTGTGTGCACTGGGACCTAGGAATTTTTTAGCGAAGATGCAATTTTGAAAGGCTAAAAAATGTTTGTGGATTGAACATCTAAGGTTTTTTTTACCTAAATTGACCTTAGGTCCCTTTATGTATTCATATAATACATTAAAAATTATTTTATATAAAAATATTGAATAAGTATGAAAAATGGTTTTTTGGAATAATCATTTTCACAAGATAATTTTGGCGGCTTTTATTCCTTACACATCAAATAAGAAAACTTAATTTTATGAAATTTTAGTATGAAGTATATATTGACTTAATGAGCCATCATTTTTATCATAAATCGTATTTTGCACTAAAACCGATTTTTTCATATTTTGAGTTGGTGGGAATTTAATTTTCTAGTATTTTTATTTGAATCCAAATGGGGGGTACGTCCTTATTTACATTGTAAACTTAAGTAAATGGAGTAATATAAAAATAAATGAAAGTAAAACAACAAAGACATTTACTTAAATGTTGAAAATGGAAATAAGGTAATCTGTACATCAGCTGAGCAAAGGGGCAATTTGAAGCCTTAATAGGTCCGTCACTGCGTGTGTGTAGAAGATTACCATAATCTTTTACGGGAACACAAAAGAAAAATAGAAGACATTATTTTAAAAGTATAATAGAATGGAATGTCATACCATAGTTATTTGGTAAATCATCGATTCGATTGAATATAGATGTCATCCTTCTAATCTTAAAGGTTCGTTTTCATTTATACAAAGAACATGACCTCTCCACAAAAAAACCCTGGCCCCCTTTCTCCCAAAAAACACTCTTAGAGCCTTTTCCATCTTGAGGGGGGAAGAAGCCATTATTCTTCCCCCCTCTCCTCTCCTCTCTTCTCTTCCTCTCTTCCTCCTTTCACCTCTTCCCCCATTTTCAAAGACAAAGGGTTTTCCCTATTTGTCTTCGTTTTGTTATGATATTCATCCAACCATTAGTGGCGGCTGCGGCTCAGCGTCAGATCTTCACCTATATTTCGGCGTCAGATCTCCACCACCATCTTTTTCGCAATTTCTTTATGTTTGGAATAAGTTGCAGAGACTCTTTGGGTTCTCTGTGTAGTTTTCACCTCTCCTTTTGTGAGAGTTTTTCATCTCTCATTTGTTAGAGATTTTCATCTCTCCTTGGTGAGAGTTTTATTTGTATTGTTATGGCTTGGTTTTTTCAAGCTTTATCTCTTTTTTATTATTCTAATTTGCAATCTTAGTTGGGATGCCTATGCCAGAGTTTCTTCGATCTTGCCTGACCATTGGTGGAGACATACCTGATTTTCTTAATTTGCTCTGTTATTGTAATGGCCCTTTTGTGACTAGTTTGTATTAGCCATTTGTGACTAGTGGCGTTTTTGGCTGAATTATGAATGCAATCATAGAGTTTCTCAAAAAAAAAAAAAAAGATGTCATCCTTCTTGGTGGACCAATTAATAAGTCCAAGTAACACTTTTTCATGATTCTTTTGAACAAAAATCTTCTAAGATTACTGCAATCAAATCAGAAGTCGATACATTTATTTTCTTTGGCGAGAGAATCCACAATACGACTCTCATGCTTGCATATCATCTATTTAAAAATATAAAAATCCAAATTGTTATAACAAACTGCGTACTTATACGATGAAGACAAATATTAAGAGTGCTGCTATTTCCACTCACCTGTCCTATTTTCCCACATACCTTATCTTCCCACCCACCATATAAATTTTAAAAAACACAATCCTATTTTTCCACCCACCAATATTCCTAAAATACCCTTTTAATTGTTACCTCATTTCCTCTCTCCTTTATTCTCTCTGCTCATGTCTTCTCTCCATATGATGCCCACACATCTCTCTCTCATTTTTGCTGTATCTTATTTTCTACGAAATTTGAAATCTGAAAGCAAACAATAGTAAGTAATACAGTAGTAAAACGATAAAAGAAGCAACTTCATATCACGAAATTTGATGACAATGGCTAGTCAGCATGCAAAAAATGACCAGCCCTTGAAACCAAAACCTGGCGCACGCTCCCCAATTTCTAAACGCACCCAGCAACCTCTTTACCCACCTTCCAAACTTTCTGGTCCGCTGACAGAAACTTGTTCATCCTCAGGTTTTCATATTTTTAATTTGTTTAAGAAAAAAAATTAGGGTCCAAGAAATACTGATCTCCCAATGCTTTAAGTAATTGTAAAGATCTTAGAAATTCTGTTCAAAAAGGATTTCCTTACCTTTTCGCCAAAATCGTTCTCTTCAACATCCATTCCCCTATTGTTTTCTTCTTCATAAACAATTTGATTGAATGAATCGAAAAGAGAAGAAAATTCTTTGAGAATTGAGTTCTGCTCATTGAAAAGTCATAAGAGGAATCATGAGCTAGGAGTCATAGCTTTCTTTTGTTTTTTTGTCTTTCTGTCAAACGATAGGGTTACGTAAGAACATAGTCTGAGTTTTTTTTTTTTTTTTCCTCTTTCTTTTTCCTGAAGTCCTTTTAAGTCATTTTATATAATGAGGTTAAATTTGTCTTTAAAAGTTTAAAGATAAGGTGGGTGGAAACATAAGACAGGTGGGTAGAAATAGCAGCACTCAATATTAATATGGGATAACTTGGCTGTCATAGAAGGTAATGAAATAGAGAATTAATATTTCCAAAAGGATAGAAAGAATAATTCTTTTAGGAAAACCAAAGGTTACACACAAAAGAGGTAATTCCAAAACCCTTGCTTGAAAACCCTAAAGGCACACATGCCTCCTCTCTCTGTGTGGCTCTCACACCACCCCCATTTTCTCCCTAAGAAAATACTCCTATTCCTTTTTAAAATACCCACATCTCCTTGAGACTATTTTTCGACTTGGGCATCGGAGGGCCCAAGACCACCACCACACTGGTGTTTATCCGATTTATTATTCTTGTTTTGCAGGAAATCTTGGAAGAACATTTAAAGTGGAGTTAAGATCTTCCATAAATCTACCTTAATTTCTACTAACATGAGAAGAACTTCCCAAGTGTAAAAATAAAAGTAATTGTATAGTAAAGGCATCATAAATTAGAAAACTAATAAGAAAAAGAATAGAAAACTACCATTGTAGACCATTCCTTTTAAGAATTCATCATAAATAGGTTCAGAATTCTATGCCTGGTATAATAACAATTTGCTATTAAAAAAGAATAGGTTAGTTAGGCCATTAATACATATGTTAAATGATGACGTGGCAAACATGAGTTTCAATTTTTTTGCTGATGTGCAATAAAATATTCATAAAAAAGTATTTATTTTTGAAATAATTTAAAAAAAAGTAAAAAAAAATTAAGTAAAATAATAACATAACATTAAATTGAAAAAAGTCAAAATTAAGCGATGATGATGTTGTAATTCAGCAAGGGGCAATTCCCTCAATACATTTCTCAGGCAAAGTAAAGAGCTCTTTGTATCGGCCTTGGCGTTTTGCTGTAATTATTAAGCTCATGGGTCGTCCTCTGGCTTACACATTTCTCAGATCTCGTCTTCTCCAGAGATGGGCACTTAAGGGTCCTATGAGCTTAATAGATCTAGAGAATAACTACTTCATTGTGAAGTTCCTTTATGAGGAAGATATGAGATACGTGCTCACTGGTGGTCCTTGGCAAATTGCTGGCCAATACATTGTGACACAGAAATGGAAGCCTGGGTTTAATGCGAAGGAGGAGAAGATCACCCATATGACTGCTTGGGTTTGAATTAATGGGCTGAACGTTGAATATTTTCGTGTTGATGTTATGGAAAAAATTGGAAATCTTGTTGGTGCTACGGTCAAGGGGGATGCTCCTACTCTCAGTCAAGGTCGTGGTAAGTTTGCTCGAATTTGTGTGGAACTTGATTTGGCTAAGCCTATTCATTAAGATTGAAGGCCGTACATATGGGGTTGTGTATGAGGGAATTAATTTGGTTTGCTTTGAATGTGGATGTTTTGGGCATGGGAGAGATTCTTGCCCTATTATTTTGCAAGCCAAACAGCAGGTTCCAGAGTCAGATAATGCTGATTGTATGGAGGATATTTCTACTGTCCAGGTTAATGTGAATTTAGGTGCTGCTACAAAGGAGGCTGAGCTTCCAGCAAAGATGCACGGGGAGTTGATGTTGTTGAAGCCATGGAATTTTAGGAAGAATAGCACAAATGATATACGGAAGGGTGCTGAGCTTAGCAAGAGGAATACAAAGGATACTGGTACGAAAGCTATTAGTCCTGTCTTTGGTTCTCGTTTCAATGTGTTGATTGAGGAGGTTGGCAGAGAAGAGGATATGGAGGGATCTACTCCTGTTAAGACTAGTGATTCTAGTTCTAAAAAACAGGGTTCTTTTGCCAATACTTATTCTACTAAGGGAAAAGTGCTGGGGTGAAATTTGCTTCCTCTCGTGACTCTGGCACATGGGTGTTTGAAAAACCTCTCAAAGACATTTCCAATTCCGTGGTAGCTAATTCTAGTGGTGGTGGTGTTAAAAGTGGTTCTGTTTTAAGGAGGCCTTGGAAGAAAGAGCTGGGCCTAAATCTTTCTCTTGTCATGATATTGAACCTGTGAGGTCTGATATTCAAGATGATGTTCGAGGGAAGTTTTCTTTTGATTTAGGTGGCTCTCTTTTTCCGAAGTTGCCTTTGGGTAAGGGAGGTTCATTTTGTGGTCATGAACCTCCTGATATCAGTGAGATGGGAATTAATGAGGTTGAGCCTTCCGATGCGAGTGATATGGATCATCAGGGTAATTTCTCTGAACATTGTGAGTTTGATACTGGACTAGAAGCTGATAGATCTTTTGAGCATGATGGTTTTGAAGCCGTTGAGGCTGAGCATGTGTAGATTTAGGTTTGTACCTAATATTATCCCTAATTATGATCATTTTATGATGAATATTATTGCTTGGAATGTTAGAGGTGCTGGTAAAGATAGGTGTGCTAGTACTATTAAGGACGCTAAAAAAGGCTTATCCCATTGATGTGTTTGCTATTCTTGAGCCTCGAATAAGTGGCTCTAGGGCTCTCAGTGTTGCCCAGAGTTTGGGTTTTTCTCATTACCATATTGTTGATGCTTTTGGTTTTTCTGGGGGTGTTTGGTTGTTGTGGAACGGGAATTCAGTTTCTCTTCGAGTTATTCCGCACTCTAGCCAATCTATCACTGCGTTAGTAACTTTGAGGAATCATAGGTGCCTCCTCGCTATTGTTTATGCAAACCCTTGCCCTGGGATTTGAGAAGCTTTGTGGAAGTACTTTGATGGTCTTATTGAAGCTTCCAATCTGCCATGGCTTGTTCTAGGTGATTTTAATGATATTGTGAGTGTGGATGAGAAATGTAGGGGTAATTTAGATCAAGGTGGTAAAAATTTTGTTGAGTGGATTGATCGTAACCATTTGGTTGACCTGGGTTTCACTGGGGCAAAGTTTACTTGGTGTAATAAACAGAATGCTGAAGGAAATATTTGGAAGAGGCTTGATAGGGGCCTTTGTAGTATTGATTGGCGTCTTTTGTTCCCTGAGGCTCACCTCCTGCATCTTCCTAGGGTGAATTCAGATCACTGTCCTATTTTGGTGCGCCTTGACTCCAAACATTATCCTAATAGAACAAATGTGCCTTTTCGTTTCCAAGCCATGTGGATGTCTCATCCTGATTTTAAGGAATTTGTTACGAACCTTTGGAGTTCTGGTGATGGTCATGCTGTGCACAGATCAGCTAGGCTCGTGGCTCCGCTTGGCATTTGGAATCAGCAGGTTTTTGGGTGTTTATTTACAAAGAAAAGGCATCTTTTAGCTAGACTTGCAGGAATTTAAAAGAAGCTTTGTCATGAGCATAATCCTTTCCTTAGTGAGCTTGAGGTTGAGCTTACTAAAGATTACAATTTACTACTGGATCAAGAAGAGACTTTTTGGCTACAAAAGTCCAGGAATACCTGGCTTAAAGAAGGGGACAGGAATACTCAGTTCTTTCATCTATCTAGAGTTGTTAGACGAAGAATGAATAAGTTGGAATGGTTACATGATGATTTTGGGGATTGGATTACTGAGAAACAGAGCATGAAACATATTATTGTTAATTATTTTCAAGGGTTGTTTTGTGCTTACGATATGGTTGGTGACTATGCTTTGCTTCCTCAGTTGTATCCTAGCCTTGAAGAGGCTGATCTTGAAGGTCTTAGCTGTCCGGTTTCTATTGAAGAGATTAAGAATAGTGTGTTTGCTATTGGTAGATTAAAGACCCCAGGACCTGATGGTTTCCCTGCTCTTTTCTACCAAGATTATTGGGGGGTTCGCGCTGATGATATCTTTTCCTTTTTGCATGATTGCTTTAATACTGCCACACCCTTCTTAATCATTTAAATGAGACTCTGATTGCTTTGGTGCCTAAAGTGGAGAGGCCTATGTTTATGAATCAGCTTAGGCCTATTAGCCTTTGCAACTCTTTATAAAGTGGTCTCTAAAATCCTTGTGGCTAGGCTTAGGCCATGTATGACTAAGCTTGTCAGCTCCAGCCAAGTTTGTTTTGTTCTAGGGAGACAAATTACGGATAACATTATTGTTGCTCAAGAAGTGCTCCACAATTTTAAATATGCCAAAGAGAAGAAGGGTTTTATAGCTTGGAAAATTGATTTATCCAAATCTTATGATTGTATGCAATGGCCTTTTATTAGGGAGGTTCTCTGGGAAGTGGGCATTAAAGGAAGCATTTTGGAGTTGCTTATGCAGTGTATCATTTCTGTGCAGTACAAGGCCATTCTTAATGGGGAGCTAATTGACTCTTTCTCTCCTCAGTGTGGTATTAGGCAGGGGGACCCTCTCTCCCCTTATATATTTGTTTTGTGTATGGAAAAACTCTCTCATCTCATTCAACAAAAGATTCAGGATAGAGCTTGGAAGTCTGTTCAGATTTGTCAAGGAGGTCCTCATATTTCCCATTTATTCTTTGTTGATGATTTAATCCTTTTTGGGGAAGCTACTATTGATCAAGCTTGGTTGATGAAATAGTGTTTGGATGATTTCTGTCAGTTGTCTGGTCAGCGAGTTAGCTTTGAAAAGTCTATGATATGTGTTTCCCCAAATACGTGCTCTGATTTGGCTAATTCAATTGCTATGATAAGTGGTTCTCCTCTCACTGCTAGCCTTGGTAAGTACCTTGGTGTCCCACTAGAGTCAGTAAACAAACATATCAAGAGGTTATTGCTAAAGTCCAAAAGAGATTAGCTTCTTGGAAGAGCCATACGTTGTCTATGGCTAGTAGAATTACTTTGCTTCAATCTGTTACTGATGCTATTCCTATCTATACTATACAAACTGCCAAGTTGCCTATGTCTGTCGGTGATAAATTGGATCTGCTCAACATGAATTTTCTTTGGGGGCATACCAGTAATACTTCTAAAATCCATCTTGTCAATTGGGAGCAAGTGTGTAAACCTAAGGTAGTTGGTGGGTTAGGCATTAAAAGGTCTGCTTGGATGAACCAAGCTCTTTTGGCTAAGACTGGATGAAGACTTCTTCAACATGACCAAGGTTTGTGGTCTCAGGTCTTGTATGCTGAGTACTTAAAACACCAAAACATTTTAACTGTGAAGGACTCTTTTTTCCCTTGTAGCTCTAGTGTCTGGAGGGGTGTTCTTTATGGTAATTCTGTCATTTCCAAAGGTGTTAAGTGGAGAGTTGGTTATGGGGATAATGTGTTATTTTGGACTGATAGGTGGTTGAGTTGTGGTCCTTTGTATCAATATTTGCTCATTGATCTTTTTGAGGAAATGCTTCAGCTGAATGTTGGTGATTTTTTGGATGAGGGGGTCTGGGACTTTCACTGCTTAAGGGAATGTCTTCCTTTTCATATTATTCAGTTAATTTAAGTGTTCATGCTGGTTTTAATGGCAGTGGGGCTGATAGATATATTTGGCAGTTCACGACTAATGGTTCTTTCTCGGCTAAATCAGCCTATAGTTCGTTTAGTTAAATGGGACTGGCAGTTTCTTTGGAGGTTACGACTCCCTCCTAAGGTTAAAACTTTTCTTTGGATTGTTTGTCATCGAAAGTTGCTTACTAATGTGCAAAGGCAGAAGAGAGGCCTCACTCAAGTTCCTACTTGTCCTAGATGTGATTATCCTATGGAAACTATTGCTCACTTATTTAAAGATTGTCCTTTCTCTTTGGCCATTTGGAATTGTCTTCAAATTGGAAATAATCCTAGCCCTGATATGGTGGATTTTAATGAGTGGCTGTTAAGGAATCTACAATCTAAAAGAAAGGTCTATAACGGGTTGCCTTGGCCTTTGGTTTTTGCACTTTATCTGTCGTTTATCTGGAAATGGAGATGTAAAGGAATTTTTTTATCAAAGGTTTGTTATGCCTGGTGAACCACATCATTTACTTCTTCAGTATGCTTTGGAGTGGTTTAACGCTACCAAACCGCCTTCCCTTTCTTATGTGCCGTTTGTTGTTCAACTTCATTGGATAGCCCCTACTTATGGAGTTTGTAAGATTAACACAGATGGAATTCGTAACAGTGTTTCTGGGTTTATTAGTGCTGGTGGTCTTTTAAGAGATAATTATAGTGCTTGGATTAAGGGTTTCTCTGTGAACCTGGGTGTTGGTTTTGTTCTTGTAGCATTGTGGGGCATTTTTTGGGGTCTTCATTTGGCTTTGGAGTTTGGCTTTCGTGTTGTGGAGATGGAAAGTGACTCTAGTGTGGATGTGGCTCTTCTTTCTAGCTCTACTATTTCCACACACCCCCTGTTTAGCCTTATTAGGTGTTGCAAGTTAAAGGTGCAAGCTGGTTGGAGATGTTCTGTTATGCACATCTTCAGAGAGCAGAATGTGGCAGCTCACATCTTGGCTTCTAAGAGTTCTGAGTTTGGCACTGGGGTGCAGTATTTTACTGAGGTGCCTACATTTCTTGCGACTTGTTTGGTTGAGGATGCTATTGGGGTGTCCAGGTCCAATGTTGTTTGTGCTTATATTGGGTGTCCAGGTCCCGTGTTGTTTGTGCTTAGTCTGTTTGCTCTGCGCCCTTAGCCCCTCTTGTTGCCAAAAAAAAAAAAACAGTCAAAAACACAACCCATCCCCACTTCCAGCGATATCTGTGGTGGTGTTGGGTGGGGATGGTTGATATCGTTGCCATTGTCTCCTCTCAGTCCCACCCCAACTTGACTACCTCCTCCCACGCCCCCACCAACCGAGCGAGTACAACCTAGCACTCTCTCTCTCTCTCTCTCTCTCTCTCTCTCTCG
>NC_034011.1:8798953-8801558 GCF_000346465.2 Prunus persica
AAATCGACAAGGGAGGGCTATTAGACCCACGCCTTCTCTCCTGTTTGTAGGGGTGGACATGGTCTAGTTTGGCCCGGTTTGCACCTAAAAAAGAAATATAAATCAATATTATTCATGTGATGTGGTATGGTCTAGCTATTGACTAAAATGACTAGGAGAACCGGACCAATCTGAACTTGCCGGTCTTGGTTCTATGGAATTGCAATTAATATCGTATCCGATTATATTTAGATTTTTCCGCATTAATTCATAAAAAATTTATAAAAGTATTCGGATATTATTTATTTATTTATTTAGAGGAACTAGTAAATTTTCCTTAAATTGTCAAAGGTTACAGGCTTGAGCGAACAAACATGGCCTCATAAAAACCTTGCCCAGGAAAAGTATTCGGATACGCTTTCATTGTTGTATACGGTTTAATACCGGTCTTGCGTAGGAATTGACATATCTTGCAATACGATGCCTTCCAATTAGGTTATGAACTCGAGCAAACAAACGTGTTCTTATTGATACCGTATCCACTGCAATTAATACCGTATCAATTATTGAGTTTTTTCCACATCAGTTTATAAAGTTTATAGAAGTATTTGGATACGCTTTCATCCTATTCAAAAGTTGTACATATTAAAAAGAGTAAATTGTCGCAGACCTCCCCAAATTAGGACCCCAATCGAACTTAACTTTATGAACTAAAAAATCAGCTAATTTAACACCCAAATTAATTAAAATTGTCAATTTAATACCTGCCGTTAGATTTTATCACTTTTCATCTAAAATTCCTTCGTACGTGGCATGTGAGACACATGTGCAATATAATTGGAGAACAATATAGTTCTTCTAACCTGTTTTCCTACCACTATTCAGCTTACCTACTAGTTGAGGCCAAATTAAAAATAGAGGAGCCCTAATTTCACAAATTCCACCATTACAGACAATTGTTATGACATATACCCACCCATAGCATACAGTTGAGAAGAAGGAGAAGAAGATGAAGTGGTTAGAAAATGCAAAGGAACATGCCTAGAGCAAATGGTTCAGTCGAGTCCAAGTTCAAATACCTGGAGCAAGAGGTTCTCTGTGTGTTCTAGAGATAAGGAGCCTTCAGTCGGATCTGACATCAACTATCCTCATCATTTGTTACCAAGTTAATCGAGCCTAAACGTCTTGGTGCAAAACTTGCCTTTGTGGAGCATTTGCCTTTTCACAACCATTGACAGGGGGTATATTGACCCAGTTGTAAAGTGAGGAGGTATTTACGCCCCTATTCTAATTAAGAGTCTCTCTATTGATCTACACTTTCTTCCTTTAGACCCGTTTAGTTCATGAGAAATCACTTGCTTTAAATGTTTGGTAAGTTTAGGCATATAAGACAGAAATGTCATGCAGTGTTACTGCCAAATTCACAAGGGAAGTTTTCAGTGATGAAAATTGGGATCAAATAGGTCAACAATGGTATAAGAGGGATCTAAATCCTATTGGCATTGATGAAAATTGTGTTGTGTATTCATTTATCTTGGACAAAGGAGAGAACATGTAGCACAAAAGCAAAGTAGAACACATCAATTTATGTATAGAGAACATTAATCAGTACTTTCTACTTCTTGGATCAAGGAAGAGGTGCCAAGGACGATGTAGCACAACCAAGAGCCTTTGTCACGCCAGTAATTGTGGGCTTGACATTGGAACACACAGAGGTAAGAGGGCCTTTGTCTCCACCGTAGGTGAGATCAATGTCAGTCAACTCCACATTCTCACACGGTTTGCCCGTGGTACATACAAGCTTGACTGCAAGTGGAGTGAAAGATGAGCCCTTAATGTTCTTGAAGCTGACATTGTTGATCTTAACTTTTGACGGAGGCTTTTGTTCACACTTAGTATATGGGCAGTACAATTGGTCTATGAGGATAGGGTTACTGACATTAACCATGATAATATCCTCATAGTGTATACCCGAGGCAGAGCTAGGCGAAGGAGAATCTGGAAATGTTTTGATTCTCACACCGTTCTCCGTATTAGTCAGGGTGCAGTTCTTAACTATGATCCCGGTCACATCCTTTTCTTCTTTATATTTTCCAAGGCTTCCAATGCTTATTCCATGGCCTGGCCCACAAGTAACACCAGTCACTGTGATTTCGTGGGAGTCATCACCAATAGAAATACAGTCATCCCCAGTTCCAATCTTTGAATGAGTAATGTTGATACCAGTCGAAGCCCCGATATGGATTCCATCTGTGTTTCTGCTCTCGTCAGGTGCTGTGATGGTAAGCTGTTGAAATGTAGTATGGTTGCACCGGAAAACATGGATGTGGAAAAATTTGCTGTTAAGTGAAGTTATGTCCTGAACTTTGGAATTTGTGAGGAATTCAAACCGCAGATTAACGGGAGGAGGTTTGCAATTTTTGTTTTTGTGGCAGTCATTTTGATTCCAAGAAAGTGCTCCTTGGCCATCAAAAGTCCCACCACCTGATAAGGTGAGCATGTCAATGTACTGAAAACCAACCCAAGTATCCGGTCTTGTGAGTTGGCCAGCGTCTGCTGGAGCCTGCAATGTGCCTTGAACTTGCATCTCAATAGGAGCCTTACAGGGTGCCTCACCTTAACAACT
>NC_034011.1:8801710-8805385 GCF_000346465.2 Prunus persica
AACGCCCTTCTTACCTCTCAATGTTATGTCAAGCCCACCATTATTTGTGTGACAAAAGCCCTTGCCTGTGCTACCTATGCTGGGTGAAGAAATGGAAAGTACTAACCATAATTTGTTGTGTTCTTTGGTTTTTTTGATTTTGTGGTGCTTGTACGAGTCTTTTTTCTTCGCTCAGATACCTTCACGTGTTGGGAGCTATAAAATTGTCATATATTTAATATGGGCGGAGGACTTGCTAGTGCTAAAAACTACAATCGCGAGTTCAGCAGTGTCTATATAAGGCTTCAATTTCTACTCTATGTACTTTTATGGGCCTACAACCATGGCGATGCTTGGCCAATTGAAGCTGGGATTAGTATGCCAGCTTGATTTTCATCCTTCCACTATATTAATTGAAGATTATCAGACATACTGAAAGTGTGTGTGTGTATATGTATGTATATATAGACAGATAGTCTCTCATCCTGACAGTCTGGACATTATTGTCCTGCATCCACCATTGTAAGCAAGGAGTACACTTTTAAAACAAATTAATATTTAAAGAGTGGCTATACTTGTTATTTATGCGAATATTCTATACTATTTAAATATTTGAATGGATGTCAAGCATATAGCCGACCAGCTATACTGCATAAAAGTGTGTTCTTTTTTGTTATCAAGTAATATCTTACCATTTCAAAATTAATTTAATTTTTATGTATTTAGTGAATAATTATTATTGAAATATTTTACTAATTTCAATATTTACTTCATAAATTGTAATTAATTATTTTAAATTATTTTGTGGACTTTAATTTTCTACAAAATTAGTTTATTTTGTTTAATATGTTCAAATATTTTAATAGTATAGCCGTGCGACTGTACTATTAAAATATATTAATATTTAAAGCGTATAGCCATGCGGCTATACCTGTTAAATATATTTTAGTTTTAAGAGTATAGCCGCACGACGATACTTTTAAAATATTTAGACATATTGAATATTCGAACAGATTAAACTAAATAAACTAATTTTGTACAAAATAAAATAAAAAAACAAAGTCCACAAAATAATTTAAAATAATTAATTACAATTTATTAAGTAATTTTTGAAATTACTAAAAAATTTAAATACTAATTGTTCACTAAATTTATAATAATTAAAGCAATTAAAAAAGGCTAAGATATAACTTTTTATCTTTCAATGGATCCATCTGCTTTGAGTTTCACAGTATAGATCAACCCGCATCCCACAGTATTCTTTCCATACGGTAAAGGCACGAGCTCTCATGTGGCAATCTTCTGGAGAGCTTGCATGTAACACCCCGTCCCAAAAATACTGTTCAATTGATTATTTAATTGTGAATTTACAATTTTGCCCTTGGGGGTAGGGTTACTTTAGTCACTTTTCAATCTGGACGGTTTTTGAGGATTTTAGTAACACCATTTTGTAGAGCTCGCTCTCATGAATTCGTAGACACGTAGTGGGCTCAAATCGGAGTTATAACGAAGAAGTTGTGGCCAACGGAAGTGCAGTGGCAAAAACGTAAAATTTTCAAAGTTGGGTTTTAAAATACCCAATCAGCCTCTCTCTCTCTCTCTCTCTCTCTCTCTCTCTCTCTCTCTCTCTCTCTCTCTATGCACACGACTTTCTCTCTTTACAAGAGCGGCAGCAAATTTTCGACCGTGATTTTGTCGTCGTCCAGTGTCCGATTCGAGCAAAATTGGTTACAAAAGTTTCGTAACGATGTCCTCTATCTTACCCACATTTTCCCAGCTCAAAAACCCAAGGAAATTCAACTGAACTACTGGAAGTTCGAGTGATTTTTGAAGTTTCCGAGGCTGGTTTCAGCGATCTCGGTGGCGGTTTTCGTCAATCCAGGTATGAATCTTCATCCCATCCACGTGCTCTAGTTGTTTATGTTGGTATCTTCGATAAATTCTGAGGTTTTACATGTCGTTTAAAATACCCATTTTAGCCAACGGTTTCGACTTCAATTCGGCTAGTTCCGACTAGTTTTTGGCCGTGGTCCAAGAACAAAACTTGATCCCCTAGTAAGTCTGAATCTGTTGGCATAGGTATTCACTGGTGGTTTGGAGATTTTTCGTCGCTGAAAAATCTTTTAAGACACCCACGCGCTGCCGGCGGTGGGTGGCGGCCCATGGAGTTCTAAATTGTTACCCTTGTTGTCCTGAGCACGACGGCATGCTTGGATTTCGATTTGATTATCGTTTGACTGTCGAATGGATATTGCACCTGTTATGCGATATTCGGGTTCAATAGGTTTCGACCGTTCAATCGGTCCCATTTTCTAATGCGTTGTTCCTCGTACTTCTAAGATTTGTGTTGAAACTGGTGGATCGAGAATAGGAGTCCCGGATACTCCTAATCAATGATTCTAGAGCTAAGTAAACCGGTTACCGTCCGATTGTGTGATCGAGACCAAACTCTGAAAACTTGTTCATAGACCTTGTTGGACTTATAGTAAAGTTTGGATAGAAAATAGGAGGTTGTGGACCCCTAGAGCCCAATTGGTCAAATTCCGCGATCGGGGTCGAACCGACCGTTAGATCGTGACGGGACTTCTAGAATGGGCTGAACTTTTGGTTATGGACCAATAGGAATTGTCATATAGCAATTGGGGTTGTGGGCCCTTCGAGTCCAGTTGACTTAGATTGTGGGCTTTGTTGGCTCGGTCGAGGCCTTTTAGTAGTTGTAATTGTAATTGGAGGTTTGTTTTAAAATGATATTGTGTTTTCACCGTTTCATTAAATTTTTATGAATTATTATGTTATCGCTTTTACTTTCCATGAATAAGGAATGGCTTGGATAACCTGATTTTGGCATGAATAAGGAATTAATTAAATGCCTGATTGTATGTCTATATTTAAATATATGCTCGGTGGCTTGAAATCGATGAATGATGGATACTAGTTTTCTCAATAGTATGTTGTACATATTTGAATGTAGTTTGAGAATAGTTTTGAAAGATTATGCATGGTCAAGTTCAAGTTAAGGAATGTTGGGATTGATCACATTTTAAAAAAGGATTTTTGGTTATTTATTTAAAAATTGATTTTTGGAAAATTGAGAAAAAATTTGGAAACTGGATTAGGGGAAAAAGAGGAATTTTATGATAAGTTTGGAAAATGGTTTTCAAAACCCACCACCAGAGTACCGCCCCCCAAGTTGCCTTCGGAACAGTCTAGTCATTTATGACAATGCCCACGAGTCTCGGGGACCCCTGAACCATGTGGTGTGAGGATTTGCATTCTCGGGTTGATTATATCTTCCTGAGTCCTGCGAGGGGATTTGACGGATATGGGTTTCGGGCTGATCACCCGATTCTGCGAGGATATGCGTTCTCGGGCAGACCACGTATTCCCCGAGTTACATGGGAAAGTAGTGGGGAAAGTGAAGCCCTCCTCCCCCCTTGGGTTTTGTTTTCCCTCATCACTGGAAAGTTTGGGAAAATGAACCAACATTAAATGCACATTTTTCATGATCATTTTGTCCCCCTTAAAAATTTAGAATTACAATATATCATTAAATGCGTTCTCTTTTTATTTGAGTTAATACGGGTATAATTGGAAAATTATACAAATTTTGTTTTCCATTCCTACTCAAAACGAACATGGGAAACGAAATAAAGTGATATCTCCTGGTTACTTTCATTCCCATCTCTGAGAAATGAC
>NC_034011.1:8806872-8816833 GCF_000346465.2 Prunus persica
GTTTGGATGTAACATAGGGTATGGATGGGGAGTGTTTGGGTAGATTTATGTGGATGCGTGTTTGTTTGGATGTCTCCAAGTCGTTACGGTGAGGAAAAAGGTGATTCTACCTTCTGGAAACATAGAGTTAGTAGATTTCCGATACGAACAATTGCCAGAATTTTGTTTTGTGTGCGACAGAGTGGGTCATGTGTTCAAGGTGTGTTCTTTTGTCGACCAGGCAGCCAAGCAAGCCAGCAAAAAGCCTAATGGGACATGGTTACAGGCCACCAATGATTTTATCACTACAAGGGCAAGCAGTCCTAAGCGATCCAACTGTGGTGGTATGAGTAGACATGTATACGAATATCTGTGTATGTGTGTGCACTGGGACCTAGGAATTTTTTAGCGAAGATGCAATTTTGAAAGGCTAAAAACTCTTTGTGGATTGAACATCTAAGGTTTTTTTTTACCTAAATTGACCTTAGGTCCCTTCATGCAGTCATATAATACATTAAAAATTATTTTATATAAAAATATTGAATAAGTATGAAAAATGATTTTTTGGAATAATCATTTTCACAAGATAATTTTGGCGGCTTTTATTCCTTACACATCAAATAAGAAAACTTAATTTTATGGAATTTTAGTATGAAGTATATATTGACTTAATGAGCCATCATTTTTATCCTAAATCGTATTTTGCACTAAAACAGATTTTTTCATATTTTGAGTTGGTGGGAATTTGATTTTCTTGTATTTTTATTTGAATCCAAATGGGGAGTACTTCCTTATTTACATTGTAAACTTAAGTAAATGGAGTAATATAAAAATCAATGAAAGTAAAAGAACAAAGACATTTACTTAAATGTTGAAAATGAAAATAAGGTAATCTGTACATCAGCTGAGCAAAGGGGCAATTTGAAGCCTTAATAGGTCCGTCACTGCGTGTGTGTAGAAGATTACCATAATCTTTTATGGGAACACAAAAGAAAAATAGAAGACATTATTTTAAAAATATAATAGAATGGAATGTCATACCATAGTTATTTGGTATATCATCGATTCGATTGAATATAGATGTCATCCTTCTAATCTTAAAGGTTCGTTTGCATTTATACAAAGAACATGACCTCTCCACAAAAAAACCCTAGCCCCCTTTCTCCCATAAAACACTCTTAGAGCCTTTTCCACCTTGAGGGGGGAAGAAGCCATTGTTCTTCCCCCCTCTCCTCTCCTCTCTTCTCTTCCTCTCTTCCTCCTTTCACCTCTTCCCCCATTTTCAAAGACAAAGGGTTTTCCCTTTTTGTCTTAGTTTTGTTATGATATTCATCCAACCATTAGTGGCGGCTGCGGCTCAGCGTCGGATCTTCACCTGCATTTCGGCGTCAGATCTCCACCACCATCTTTTTTGCAATTTCTTTATGTTTGGAATAAGTTGCAGAGACTCTTTGGGTTCTCTGTGTAGTTTTCACCTCTCCTTTTGTGAGAGTTTTTCATCTCTCCATTGTGAGAGATTTTCAACTCTCCTTGGTGAAAATTTTATTTGTATTGTTATGGCTTGGTTTTTTCAAGCTTTATCTCTTTTTTATTATTCTAAGTTTGCAATCTTAGTTGGGATGCCTATGCCAGAGTTTCTTCGATCTTGCCTGATCATTGGTGGAGACATACCTGATTTTCTTAATTTGCTCCGTTATTGTAATGGCCCTTTTGTGACTAGTTTGTATTGGCCATTTGTGACTAGTGGCTTTTTTGGCTAAATTATGAATGCAATCATAGAATTTCTCAAAAAAAAAAAGATGTCATCCTTCTTGGTGGACCAATTAATAAGTCCAAGTAACGCTTTTTCATGATTCTTTTGAACAAAAATCTTCTAAGATTACTGCAATCAAATCAGAAGTCGATACATTTATTTTCTTTGGCGAGTGAATCCACAATACGACTCTCATGCTTGCATATCATCTATTTAAAAATATAAAAATCCAAATTGTTATAACAAACTGCGTACTTATACGATGAAGACAAATATTAAGAGTGCTGCTATTTCCACTCACCTTTCCTATTTTCCCACATACCTTATCTTCCCACCCACCATATAAATTTTAAAAAACACAATCCTATTTTTCCACCCACCAATATTCCTAAAAAACACAATCCAATTTCTAAACGCACCCAGCAACCTCTTTACCCACCTTCCAAACTTTCTGGTCCGCTGACAGAAACTTGTTCATCCTCAGGTTTTCATATTTTTAATTTGTTTAAGAAAAAAAATTAGAGTCCAAGAAATACTGATCTCCCAATGCTTTAAGTAATTGTAAAGATCTTAGAAATTTTGTTCAAAAAGGATTTCCTTACCTTTTCGCCAAAATCGTTGTCTTCAACATCCATTCCCCTATTGTTTTCTTCTTCATAAACAATTTGATTGAATGAATCGAAAAGAGAAGAAAATTCTTTGAGAATTGAGTTCTGCTCATTGAAAAGTCATAAGAGGAATCATGAGCTAGGAGTCATGGCTTTCTTTTGTTTTTTTGT
Source organism: Prunus persica (assembly GCF_000346465.2). NCBI lineage: Eukaryota > Viridiplantae > Streptophyta > Magnoliopsida > Rosales > Rosaceae > Prunus > Prunus persica. The sequence goes on from NC_034011.1 coordinate 8,809,384, forward strand.
CTTTCTGTCAAACGATAGGGTTACGTAAGAACATAGTCTGAGTTTTTTTTTTTTTTTTTCCTCTTTCTTTTTCCTGAAGTCCTTTTAAGTCATTTTATATAATGAGGTTAAATTTGTCTTTAAAAGTTTAAAGATAAGGTGGGTGGAAACATAAGACAGGTGGGTGGAAATAGCAGCACTCAATATTAATATGGGATAACTTGGTTGTCATAGAAGGTAATGAAATAGAGAATTAATATTTCCAAAAGGATAGAAAGAATAATTCTTTTAGGAAAACCAAAGGTTACACACAAAAGAGGTAATTCCAAAACCCTTGCTTGAAAACCCTAAAGGCACACATGCCTGCTCTCTCTGTGTGGCTCTCACACCACCCCCATTTTCTCCCTAAGAAAATACTCCTATTCCTTTTTAAAATACCCACATCTCCTTGAGACTATTTTTTGACTTGGGCATCGTTGGGCCCAAGACCACCACCACACTGGTGTTTATCCGATTTATTATTCTTGTTTTGCAGGAAATCTTGGAAGAACATTTAAAGTGGAGTGAAGATCTTCCATAAATCTACCTTAATTTCTACTAACATGAGAAGAACTTCCCAAGTGTAAAAATAAAAGTAATTGTATAGTAAAGGCATCATAAATTAGAAAACTAATAAGAAAAAGAATAGAAAACTACCATTGTAGACCATTCCTTTTAAGAATTCATCATAAATAGGTTCAGAATTCTATGCCTGGTATAATAACAATTTGCTATTAAAAAAGAATAGGTTAGTTAGGCCATTAATACATATGTTAAATGATGACGTGGCAAACATGAGTTTCAATTTTTTTGCTGATGTGCAATAAAATATTCATAAAAAAGTATTTATTTTTGAAATAATTTAAAAAAAAGTAAAAAAAAATTAAGTAAAATAATAACATAACATTAAATTGAAAAAAGTCAAAATTAAGCGATGATGATGTTGTAATTCAGCAAGGGGCAATTCCCTCAATACATTTCTCAGGCAAAGTAAAGAGCTCTTTGTATCGGCCTTGGCGTTTTGCTGTAATTATTAAGCTCATGGGTCGTCCTCTGGCTTACACATTTCTCAGATCTCGTCTTCTCCAGAGATGGGCACTTAAGGGTCCTATGAGCTTAATAGATCTAGAGAATAACTACTTCATTGTGAAGTTCCTTTATGAGGAAGATATGAGATACGTGCTCACTGGTGGTGGAGTGGATGTTGTTGAAGCCAAGGAATTTTAGGAAGAATAGCACAAATGATATAGGGAAGGGTGCTGAGCTTAGCAGAGGAATACAAAGGATACTGGTACGAAAGCTATTAGTCCTGTCTTTGGTTCTCGTTTCAATGTGTTAATTGAGGAGGTTGGCAGAGAAGAGGATATGGAGGGATCTACTCCTATTAAGACTAGTGATTCTAGTTCTAAAAAATAGGGTTCTTTTGCAAATACTTATTCTACTAAGGGAAAAAGTGCTGGGGTGAAATTTGCTTCCTCTCGTGACTCTGGCACATGGGTGTTTAAAAAACCTCTCAAGGACATTTCCAATTCCGTGGTAGCTAATTCTAGTGGTGGTGGTGTTAAAAGTGGTTCTGTTTTAAGGAGGCCTTGGAAGAAAGAGCTGGGCCTAAATCTTTCTCTTGTCATGATATTGAACCTGCGAGGCTGCAAGTTAAGGGCTCTGATGTTCAAGATGATGTTCGGGGGAAGTTTTCTTTTAATTTAGGTGGCTCCCTTTTTCCAAAGTTGCCTTTGGGTAAGGGAAGTTTATTTTTTGGTCATGAACCTCCTGATATCAGTGAGATGGGAATTAATGAGGTTGACACTACTACAAAAAAGCAAAAAGACGACGGTAAATCACCGTCATGTATTTGGTTTTTCAATGGTCGTGGAATCCACCGTCATCTTTTCCCTCATAAACCACGACGCTAAATAACCGTCGTTGTTAAACTATACAACGTCATCAAAAAATACAAAACGACGTCTTTGTACTGCAAAAAGATCTAAAAAAAGCAATCGAGGATGATAATAGACGACCAATTCTCTAAAAAGACCGTCGTTAAAAAGGGAAAATATGACACATATTAAGAGAACAAGGCCGCAAGATAGACATACAACGACGACAATAAAAATACGCCGACGTTAAATATAATTTTCACGACAATAAAAAATATGACGTCTTTAAATACATTAGAAGACGACGTTATTGATACCTACTACGTCGCACATATAAACACAACCGTCGTACAATTAATTTTCCACTTCGATTTTTCGATAAAAGATGACGTGGAAATAGTTGTCAGTGTCATTATTTACGACGTATGTCTTTCTATAGTAGACGTTGAAAAACTAAACAACGTCAGTTACAAATATATGAGAGTCGTATTAAAAAATTTATACGTCCTATTTTCAGAAACAAACAACGACGATAAATATTAGACGTTGTTAAATACAACAACGTCGGAAAACAATAAAAACAGACGTGTTTAGTCTGCTAAAGTTCTAGAAAATAGTCGAGGATGAGAATAGACGACCAACTCAAAAAAATCACCGTCGTTAAAAAAGAAAAATATGACACATATTAAAAGAACAAGGCCGCAAGATATACATACAACGACGACAACTAAAATACTACGCCGTTAAATACAATTTACACGACAAGAAAAAATATGACGTCTTTAAATACATGAGAAGACGACGTTATTGAAATCTACAACGTCTCTTATTTACAAAAAACCGTCGTGAAATAAATTTTCCACTTCGATTTTTCTAAAAAAGATGACGTGGAAATAGTTGTCAGTGTCATTATTTACGACGTATACATTTATATAGTCGACGTTGTATTTATATGTATTCATTACTCACGACGCACTTAATAATATAGACGACGTTGAACTTCTAAACAACGTCGGTTCCAAATAAATGAGAGCCGTATTACAGAACATATAGACGGCGTAAATTATGATGGGAGCCGTATTACAAATAACGTCGTTTAATTGTTATTAGACGGCGGTTATAATGAATTTCCGTCGGAATTAATTTCGTTCCTCTTCGTTTATAAAAGAACTTGCGACGTGGAAAATGTATGATGACGTCGTATTTTTTAACGTTCAGATTATATATCTCGTTTTTTAGACGTCGGTATTATGGGATTGGAGTCGTGTTATTTTGAATTACATGGCGGTTCTTTATCCTTCACCGACGTGATATCCTGAATAATTGCTTCACAATAGCGTCGTGGTTCTTCATTGTTACGTTGCTTTAAGACGTCGGTAAATATGCTGAATAACTGATTCACAATAACGTCGTGTTTTATTTGAATGTAGAAAGTGAAGAAATCACATTACAATATATTACAAAATTAATGTCATACACTGCCAATTACATAAGCATCATTCAATCCATATATCTTCACACCCATCTCGAATATTTTGACCGCCTAACTCACCTACCAGTTCATCAAATGTGTCAACATTTGGCATCCCTCTAGTAAATGGCTCACACTCAATTATCACATCACCTAATACTTCATCACCAATAACATCATTATATTCTCTACTAGGCATTGATAACACTACCGACCAACCACGATGCATCGGGTCGTCAACAAAAAATATTTGTTTGACTTGAGAAGCCAAAACAAATTGGTCATTCCTATGTCCAATTTTACTCAAATCTACAAGGGTAAATCCAAGTTCGTCGACTACAAGACCAGAACTATCTATCCAATCACACCTAAAGACTGGGATTGTAAACTTTTGGTAGTCAAGGTCCCAAATTTCTTGAATGACACCATAGAAACCCATATTTGAGAGAATTGGGTTTTTATCCTTGGCACTAGCAACTTGCATGGTATGTGCAAGTAAATAAACTCCACTATTTTGAGTTGTCCGCACATCATCTTGTGCCTTGATATTGAATTTAATACCTTTAATAAGATAGCTCCTATATAATGGCACTGACATGTTTGGACCAGCTGCTAGCCACCTTAAATTTTCTGATACGCCATGATTGTCTTCCTCAAGTTCACTTTGAACCTGCAAATTAATCATATCTTAATTCATCCTAACATATAAATAAGAAGAAAATTAAAAGAGAAATACGTTATTCAACAACATATACCTTGAAGCGTAGCCATTGAATGAAAGTGCTATTGTGCTTATCCTGCAGCCACTTTGTTCTCTTTCTAAATTTTGGATAAGCAGTCTTGATGTGGATCATATGTTGCCTACATGACACGAAAAATTCAAGCATTACGGTCCCAAATATATAAGATAAACATAAGAAATAATTTTAAATGGAAACTTAAAGAATAAAACTCATACGTACTCGATATAAGGTAGGACTTCCTCCGTATTCTCCAAGACATATAGATGTGCTTGATTCAACAGGTCCTGATCAACTACACTCACTGTGCAACCTGATAATGGCTTTGAAACTCCCATCTTTTGGCTTGAAGGCACTCCAACTGTACTAACATCAGATAAATGCTGAGTACAAAACTCTACCGCTTCTTCAGCTATATACCGCTCAGCAATGCAACCTTCGGGACGAGTACGATTCTGAACATACCCCTTCAGCACTTTCATATATCTTTCAAACGGATACATCCACCTAAAATATACTGGCCCACATAGACGAACTTCTCTGACAAGATGTACTACTAGATGAACCATGATATCAAAGAATGAAGGGGGAAAGTACTTCTCAAGCAAACACAGAGTAACTACTACATCTTCTTCCAACTTATCTAGCTTGGAAACATCAACAGTCTTTGCACATATAGCATTGAAGAAGAAGCACAAACGAGTTATTGCATACCTTGCAGGCTTCTCCAAAACAGAACGAATTGCCACAGGGAGCAATTGTTGCATTAAGGTATGACAATCATGTGATTTAAGGCCAAGAAGTCTTGAATCTTGTACAGATACAAGATTTTTAATATTTGAAGAATAACCTTCAGGGACCTTCATACCATAGAAAGAATTGCAAACCTCTCTCTTCTCTGCTCTTGACAAATTCCAAGGCCCAGGAGGCAAACGAGTACGTCTTTCTCCATACTCGGGTTGCAAATCAGTTTTGACCCCCATGTTCAATAAATCTAATCGAGCAGCAATCTCATCTTTATTTTTTCCAGGGATCTCCAGCAATGTACCAATGATACTATCGCAAACATTCTTCTCAATGTGCATAACATCTAGGGCATGCCTCACAAGAAGGTATTTCCAATACTCGAGATCAAAGAATATTGATTTCTTCTTCCAACAAACTCTGTCACCATTTTCAACCATATGCAGCACTTCTTCTCCGGTTAATGGCTCTGGAGGTATGCCATATTCAGGTTTCCCATTAAAAGCTGCACGTTGCCTCCTATATGGATGATTGATTGGTAACCATTTTCTATGCCCAATGTAACAAATTTTGTGGCCATTTTTCAATCTGTGACTAGGTGTATCATCGCCGCATATTGGACAAGCTTTATATCCTTTAACAACACAACCAGATAAGTTTCCATAGGCGGGGAAATCATTAATTGTCCACATTAATGCAGCTCTGAGTGTAAAGTATTCTCCATTATGTGCATCATACACTCCTCTAATCCCAACCCACAAGGATTTTAAATCATCAATCAAAGGCTCCAAGTAGACGTCTATATCATTTCCAGGTTGTTTAGGACCGGAAATCAATAAGGTTAACATCATGAACTTTCGTTTCATGCACAGCCATGGAGGGAGATTATATGTAACTAAGATAACCGGCCAACAACTATATCTGCTACTTAGAGAACTGTGGGGATTGAATCCATCAGATGAAAGAGCCAATCTCAAGTTTCTCGGCTCATTACCAAACTCAGGCCATTTATCATCAAGAAGTTTCCAAGACGAGGAATCCGCCGGATGAGACATCTGACCGTCAATTGATTTTCTAGCAACATGCCACCAAGTCAAACTCTTAGCTGTCTCATGTGATTGAAACATCCTTTTAAACCTTGGAATTGGGGGAAAATACCACACCACCTTCGCTGGCACACCCTCTTTCAAGATTGCATCTTTGCCTTCCTTCCACCTTGAGATACCACAAGTAGGACAATTAGTTGAATCCTCATACTCCTTCCTATACAAGATGCAATCATTGGGGCATGCGTGCATTTTCTCATAACTCAGCCCCAATGCACACAAAGTCTTTTTAGCCTCATACATGGAGGTTGGTATTGTATTTCCTTCTGGAAGCAAATCGCCTTGAAGTATCAATAATTCTGTAAAACAGACATCACTCATCCCATGTTTTGCCTTCAAATTATACAACTTCACTAATGCCGATAACTTCGTGTACTTTCTACAACCAGGGTACACTGGTTGATCTCCATCCCCAATCACATTGGCAAACTCATACGGATCCGAACCAAAATCACCAAAATCATTATCATCCATATCAATTTCTTCAGACACAAAACTGTACCTACTATGGCCATCATCTTCTTCAACATTTCTGCTAGCATTAGTAGTTGCTTCCCAAGGTTCTCCGTGAAATGTCCAATTCTTATAGCTTTGGTCAATTCCATTAAAGTATAAGTGATCCCTTATAATTCCAACCCCAAACAACTTCAAATTAACACATTTAACACATGGACAACGGATATGTGTTGTAGTTAGAAGATTTTCTACAGCAAAGTTCAAAAATGCTTCCACCCCAAACTCATATGCCTTCGATCTTCTATCCGAGTGCATCCATGACTTATCCATCTCCGACACTATAACCTATTATCTATAATAAAGTGAAAATACAGGCAATGACCATCACTATAGCAGATTATACAATGATCTAATCGCAAGTAATAAACAACAGAGACGACGGGTTTTAATAAAAAACAGACGTATTTGGCATATATAGACGACGGATTTTCAACAGACGTCGTCTATTATAAGTAATACAAACGACGGTTTATGAAAAAACCGTCGTGTATAAGTAATACAACGACGGTAGTTTAAAAACACCGTCGTGTAATCGTCGTCGTACGCCTTAAAATTCGTCGTGTCTCAGTTTATTTACAAGAACACAAAACCCATTAAGAACACAACATATATATGAAACCAAGCAAGAAACCAACATATACATGAAACCAAGCATGAAAACAATAAATCCATTCCCAATTCAACATAACATAGGGTGATTAAAAGATACGACAAAATTAAATCCATTCCCAATTCAACATAACAGATAATGTAATCCATGAACCCATTAAACAGAAAATCCATGAACCCATACCTATAAGCATTGGTGCACTTTGCACCTTCTCCAGAGCGGAAAATGACAAGATCAAATAAAGGTGTCCTTTTGCTGGAAATCATTTGGAAGTTGGTGATCTGTGTCTTTTTGTGTTGATTTCCAGCAAAAGTACACCTTTATTTGACCTTGTCATGAACCCATTAAACAGAAAATCCATGAACCCA
>NC_034011.1:8826833-8828516 GCF_000346465.2 Prunus persica
TTTCTCCCTAATCTGTGCATGTTGAGAATGTACAGACTCAAAATCTTTGGATAGCCTTGAAGCTACAAAGGCATCCCATTGTGCTTTCTCTATGAATTTATATGCTTCAGGGGGTTGGCTTAATTTCTCCCTGTCATTGGTGTATGGAAGGATATAATGCCTCGTTAGTGTAGACTTGAAATCCTTCCATTTCTTGGAAGCAGAAGCTAAAACAGAGGTCTTGCCCCCTTGGCCTACGACAAAAGCCATGTCAACTGCTTCCCAAATCTGCTCCTTTATATCCTTGGGGATTTGGGACCATTTCTTGTCCACAAGTGGGATCCTGGAGCGTGCCAACACACCAATATACGACTGCATCTCAATATGTGCTTGGCCAACACCTTTCCCCCTTTTATTGTACTCAACAATTGGCCTCAGTTTCTGAAGCTTTCTCTTCACAACACGAGGCATTGTGCTCATACCTCGACCAGTCTTTGAATCATCTGAGATTGTTGTCTGGCTGGTTTGTTCTGTCTCAGCAGATGATGAAGCAAACTTCATCTTCTTCGAAGACTTCATCTCCTTCGAAGACTTGTCTTGAGGAGCTACCATTCCAAGCTTCTTGGAGCCAGAATCCTTAGTTTGTTGTTGAGAAACCATTTTAACAGACAAAACTGCAAGTGAAAATATTTCAGGAAAACATTAAGAACACAAACGACGGTATTAAAAAAATACGACGTATGATATGATTTTAGACGACGCAATGAAATAATCTCAGACGTAATAAATGTTTAAAACCATTATTTATATAACGTCGTGGTATATATGTTCACACGACGTCAATAGTTATACACCGTCGTGGTAAACTATTATTTATATAACGTCGTGGTATTTATGTTCATACGACGTCAATAGTAATACACCGTCGTGGTATTAACATTCACACGACGTAAAACAATAAGATATTTTGTCGTCTATATTAGATACCAACCCTAGTTTCTTTTTCTTTATATTTTATCAAATAAGGGAAAAACAAAAACCATTGTTCAGCGAAATCAAACCTGCAATTAAACAAGCATATAAAAAAATACTATTATTTTAAAAACAACTTTGTCAATTTTCAGACGACGCTAGAACAACTGACGAACCGTCGTGGTCTACCGTCGTCTTATTTAGTTGATGTAGTTGTCTTCAAAGTTGGAAACTTTCTCTCTTTGTCTGTATATTTTATCAAACTTGGAAAGAAGTAAAATGATTTTGGCCAGAAAAAAGGTAAAAAGATTTTTCAAACAAAAAACGTATGAGCATGCAAAACAGTAACCAAAATAGTGAAAATGAAAGCTTACCTTTTGCGTGCAATGAAAGCAAGAGGAGGATGATCGATGTTTAAGTTCAGAGACGACGAAGAAGACGAGAGGAAGACGATGAGAAACTCTGACAATGCTCTGACAAGAAAAAAAGACGAAAAGGTTTCTCTGGGAGATTGAAATTTTTAATCGGGTTTGGAAACAGTGCATGTGTAAGTCGAAAAGTTGCTTACATATAAAACCATTTCAAAAAAATAATACGGCGGTTACATTTAACTACGTCGTTTTTAACTAACACGACGCAATATTTTTCGTTCGACGGTGGATCATTTCATTTAACGTCGTAGGTTTATATAACGACGTGGATTTAATTTTAATTATGAATAGAATTTTTTTT
>NC_034011.1:8828616-8875334 GCF_000346465.2 Prunus persica
CGGACCTATCAGTTTATTTTTCATTACAGTGCGTTATAAATAGAGTTTTTTTTCCGGAGGAAATTTAAAACGAAGGAAATTAATATTCTGTAATATGTAAAGTTTCTTTTTTGGATGACAGATTTAAATAAAATAAGAATATAAAAACAACAAATGTGTAAGTCAAGTAGACGAAAAGTTGCTTACATATAAAACCATTTCAAAAAAATAATACGGCGGTTACATATAACTACGACGTATAAATTACAAAATACGACGGTACATTTAACTTCGGACGTGGTAAATAAATACGACAGTAGTTTGTAGGTACCGTCGTAGTAAACTCAAAAATTAAAGTACATAAGTAATAACTCGCGTCATGGTATATTATTTAACACGTCGTTTTTATTAATTTACCGACGTGGATTTCTGTAATATACGTCGATCATACCGACGTTGATTTTACAATTTAAATGGCGGTTTTTTTGTAAGGACCGCCGTTGGTTTTAAAAATTTATTCTATAAATTTGTCGCTTTCATGCATTTTCGGTTTACATTTAAGGTTCCAAGTTCTTCCTCTCTCAGTCTCTCATGTCTCAAAGACAATAATTTGGATGTTTTCTCAAAGAGAAATTGAGCTTACTCGCATCAAATATATGTCCACAAGAAGAAGCTTGTCAACTAGCCTTCTCACTTCCTTCATCAAGCCTGATAGGACACTTAGTGCTTCTGAATACTCCTTGCTTTCCATCAAAAGAGATGCAAGCCTGGCCTCCACTCGCTGTCGAAGGAAAGTTCGCTTCTCAGGGAAATCTGAAGATCAGATGTGCCTGATCCTCTGCTTGATTTTCTTGCCTAAGAAGATCCGTCGGATTTATTGTGATAGCCTCTTCCTTTATCCGTAGAGCTTCAGAAGAAGAAGATGGGTTTCAAGAATGCGATAAAGAATAGAAATGGCTTCAGATGGCCTCTAAAGCATGAGCAATTGAATCAGTAGTTTCTGGGAGATATGATGAAGACATTGTCAATGCTTTGAACTACACAAGTCCTGCAGAAAGATATGTTAAAGAAACTGAAACAACGGCGGTTTTCTGTTCTACCGTCGTCTTTTCTCGTCGTCTATATTAAGTTAAGATGGCGGTAGATTTATAATTACCGACGTAGATTATTTTGTTAAACGTCGTTAAGTGTACTACAACCGACGTGGATTTTAATTTTAAATTATAAATAGAGTTTTTTTTCCCGTATTCTTTCAGTTTTAGTTTTCAATTCCAAAGCGTGATAAATAAATTTTTCTTTCCCAAGGAAATTTAAAATGAGGGAAATTAATGTTCTAGAATTTGTAAACTAACACGACGCAATATTTGCAAATCTGTGTCATCTGTTAAGATTATGATGTGGAACAGAGTTCCATCTGGTAAGATTTCGTAACCCTTGGGATCTCAGACAAAACTGATTATGTCGGCGGTGTTCTATATAAACCGTCGTGGTTATTTCAATTCTTGTCATTAAGTAGATCTACCGACGTAGGATAAGAAAATCAAAGAAAAAAATTGTTAACAAAAATTCTTATTAAGACGACCGTTAAAATTAAAGGTACGACGTATAAAATGAATAAATACGACGATAAATTTTATTGTACGATTTAAAGATAACGTCGTAGAACTATACGAGAATGACGTCGATATATTTATATTTTCCGTCGTTGTAAATTAATTTAATACGGCGATATTTTGTATTTTAAAGCCGTGGATTTGTTTGTAATTATACGGCATCTTATACGAAAACCTCGTCGTGTTATTTTATGAGTAAAAACGGCAGTTTTTATTGAAATCGTCGTCTTTACTTTCTACGTCGGTTGATTCATAACTTCTGCCGTTCTTTGTTGGCATTGATTTTACACTGCGGAAATCTGTTTCTTTGTGGATTGAACATCTAAGGTTTTTTTTTACCTAAATTGACCTTTGGTCCCTTCATGCAGTCATATAATACATTAAAAATTATTTTATATAAAAATATTGAATAAGTATGAAAAATGGTTTTTTGGAATAATCATTTTCACAAGATAATTTTGGCGGCTTTTATTCCTTACACATCAAATAAGAAAACTTAATTTTATGGAATTTTAGTATGAAGTATATATTGACTTAATGAGCCATCATTTTTATCCTAAATCGTATTTTGCACTAAAACAGATTTTTTCATATTTTGAGTTGGTGGGAATTTGATTTTCTAGTATTTTTATTTGAATGCAAATGGGGAGTACTTCCTTATTTACATTGTAAACTTAAGTAAATGGAGTAATATAAAAATCAATGAAAGTAAAAGAACAAAGACATTTACTTAAATGTTGAAAATGGAAATAAGGTAATCTGTACATCAGCTGAGCAAAGGGGCAATTTGAAGCCTTAATAGGTCCGTCACTGCGTGTGTGTAGAAGATTACCATAATCTTTTACGGGAACACAAAAGAAAAATAGAAGACATTATTTTAAAAATATAATAGAATGGAATGTCATACCATAGTTATTTGGTATATCATCGATTCGATTGAATATAGATGTCATCCTTCTAATCTTAAAGGTTCGTTTGCATTTATACAAAGAACATGACCTCTCCACAAAAAAACCCTAGCCCCCTTTCTCCCATAAAACACTCTTAGAGCCTTTTCCACCTTGAGGGGGGAAGAAGCCATTGTTCTTCCCCCCTCTCCTCTCCTCTCTTCTCTTCCTCTCTTCCTCCTTTCACCTCTTCCCCCATTTTCAAAGACAAAGGGTTTTCCATTTTTGTCTTAGTTTTGTTATGATATTCATCCAACCATTAGTGGCGGCTGCGGCTCAGCGTCGGATCTTCACCTGCATTTCGGCGTCAGATCTCCACCACCATCTTTTTTTCAATTTCTTTATGAATGCAATCATAGAGTTTCTCAAAAAAAAAAAAAAAGATGTCATCCTTCTTGGTGGACCAATTAATAAGTCCAAGTAACGCTTTTTCATGATTCTTTTGAACAAAAATCTTCTAAGATTACTGCAATCAAATCAGAAGTCGATACATTTATTTTCTTTGGCGAGAGAATCCACAATACGACTCTCATGCTTGCATATCATCTATTTAAAAATATAAAAATCCAAATTGTTATAACAAACTGCGTACTTATACGATGAAGACAAATATTAAGAGTGCTGCTATTTCCACTCACCTGTCCTATTTTCCCACATACCTTATCTTCCCACCCACCATATAAATTTTAAAAAACACAATCCTATTTTTCCACCCACCAATATTCCTAAAATACCCTTTTAATTGTTACCTCATTTCCTCTCTCCTTTATTCTCTCTGCTCATGTCTTCTCTCCATATGATGCCCACACATCTCTCTCTCATTTTTGCTGTATCTTATTTTCTACGAAATTTGAAATCTGAAAGCAAACAATAGTAAGTAATACAGTAGTAAAACGATAAAAGAAGCAACTTCATATCACGAAATTTGATGACAATGGCTAGTCAGCATGCAAAAAATGACCAGCCCTTGAAACCAAAACCTGGCGCACGCTCCCCAATTTCTAAACGCACCCAGCAACCTCTTTACCCACCTTCCAAACTTTCTGGTCCGTTGACAGAAACTTGTTCATCCTCAGGTTTTCATATTTTTAATTTGTCTAAGAAAAAAAATTAGAGTCCAAGAAATACTGATCTCCCAATGCTTTAAGTAATTGTAAAGATCTTAGAAATTTTGTTCAAAAAGGATTTCCTTACCTTTTCGCCAAAATCGTTGTCTTCAACATCCATTCCCCTATTGTTTTCTTCTTCATAAACAATTTGATTGAATGAATCGAAAAGAGAAGAAAATTCTTTGAGAATTGAGTTCTGCTCATTGAAAAGTCATAAGAGGAATCATGAGCTAGGAGTCATGGCTTTCTTTTGTTTTTTTGTCTTTCTGTCAAACGATAGGGTTACGTAAGAACATAGTCTGAGTTTTTTTTTTTTTTTTTCCTCTTTCTTTTTCCTGAAGTCCTTTTAAGTCATTTTATATAATGAGGTTAAATTTGTCTTTAAAAGTTTAAAGATAAGGTGGGTGGAAACATAAGACAGGTGGGTAGAAATAGCAGCACTCAATATTAATATGGGATAACTTGGCTGTCATAGAAGGTAATGAAATAGAGAATTAATATTTCCAAAAGGATAGAAAGAATAATTCTTTTAGGAAAACCAAAGGTTACACACAAAAGAGGTAATTCCAAAACCCTTGCTTGAAAACCCTAAAGGCACACATGCCTCCTCTCTCTGTGTGGCTCTCACACCACCCCCATTTTCTCCCTAAGAAAATACTCCTATTCCTTTTTAAAATACCCACATCTCCTTGAGACTATTTTTCGACTTGGGCATCGGAGGGCCCAAGACCACCACCACACTGGTGTTTATCCGATTTATTATTCTTGTTTTGCAGGAAATCTTGGAAGAACATTTAAAGTGGAGTTAAGATCTTCCATAAATCTACCTGGGAGGAAATTTGCTACCACAATAATTTCTACTAACATGAGAAGAACTTCCCAAGTGTAAAAATAAAAGTAATTGTATAGTAAAGGCATCATAAATTAGAAAACTAACAAGAAAAAGAATAGAAAACTACCATTGTAGACCATTCCTTTTAAGAATTCATCATAAATAGGTTCAGAATTCTATGCCTGGTATAATAACAATTTGCTATTAAAAAAGAATAGGTTAGTTAGGCCATTAATACATATGTTAAATGATGACGTGGCAAACATGAGTTTCAATTTTTTTGCTGATGTGCAATAAAATATTCATAAAAAATTATTTATTTTTGAAATAATTTAAAAAAAAGTAAAAAAAAATTAAGTAAAATAATAACATAACATTAAATTGAAAAAAGTCAAAATTAAGCGATGATGATGTTGTAATTCAGCAAGGGGCAATTCCCTCAACACATTTCTCAAGCAAAGTAAGGAGCTCTTTGTATCGGCCTTGGCGTTTTGCTGTAATTATTAAGCTCATGGGTCGTCCTCTGGCTTACACATTTCTCAGATCTCGTCTTCTCCAGAGATGGGCACTTAAGGGTCCTATGAGCTTAATAGATCTAGAGAATAACTACTTCATTGTGAAGTTCCTTTATGAGGAAGATATGAGATACGTGCTCACTGGTGGTCCTTGGCAAATTGTTGGCCAATGCATTGTGACACAGAAATGGAAGCCTGGGTTTAATGCGAAGAAGGAGAAGATCACCCATATGACTGCTTGGGTTTGAATTAATGGGCTGAACGTTGAATATTTTCGTGTTGATGTCATGGAAAAAATTGGAAATCTTGTTGGTGCTACGGTCAAGGTGGATGCTCATACTCTCAGTCAAGGTCGTGGTAAGTTTGCTCGAATTTGTGCCGAACTTGATTTGGCTAAGCCTTTTACCCCATTCATTAAGATTGAAGGCCGTACATATGGGGTTGTGTATGAGGGAATTAATTTGGTTTGCTTTGAATGTGGATGTTTTGGGCATGGGAGAGATTCTTGCCCTATTATTTTGCAAGCCAAACAGCAGGTTCCAGAGTCAGATAATGCTGATTGTATGGAGGATATTTCTACTGTCCAGGTTAATGTGAATTTAGGTGCTGCTACAAAGGAGGCTGAGGTTCCAGCAAAGATGCACGGGGAGTGGATGTTGTTGAAGCCAAGGAATTTTAGGAAGAATAGCACAAATGATATAGGGAAGGGTGCTGAGCTTAGCAAGAGGAATACAAAGGATACTGGTACGAAAGCTATTAGTCCTGTCTTTGGTTCTCGTTTCAATGTGTTGATTGAGGAGGTTGGCAGAGAAGAGGATATGGAGGGATCTACTCCTGTTAAGACTAGTGATTCTAGTTCTAAAAAACAAGGTTCTTTTGCAAATACTTATTCTACTAAGGGAAAAAGTGCTGGGGTGAAATTTGCTTCCTCTCGTGACTCTGGCACATGGGTGTTTAAAAAACCTCTCAAGGACATTTCCAATTCCGTGGTAGCTAATTCTAGTGGTGGTGGTGTTAAAAGTGGTTCTGTTTTAAGGAGGCCTTGGAAGAAAGAGCTGGGCCTAAATCTTTCTCTTGTCATGATATTGAACCTGCGAGGCTGCAAGTTAAGGGCTCTGATGTTCAAGATGATGTTCGGGGGAAGTTTTCTTTTAATTTAGGTGGCTCCCTTTTTCCAAAGTTGCCTTTGGGTAAGGGAAGTTTATTTTTTGGTCATGAACCTCCTGATATCAGTGAGATGGGAATTAATGAGGTTGAGCCTTCCGATGCGAGTGATATGGATCATCAGGGTAATTTCTCTGAACATTGTGAGTTAGATACTGGACTAGAAGCTGATAGCTCTTTTGAGCATGATGGTTTTGAAGCCGTTGAGGCTGAGCATGTGCAGATTTAGGTTTGTACCTAATATTATCCCTCATTATTATCATTTTATGATGAATATTATTGCTTGGAATGTTAGAGGTGCTGGTAAAGATAGGTGTGCTAGTACTATTAAGGACCTAAAAAAGGCTTATGCCATTGATGTGTTTGCTATTCTTGAGCCTCGAATAAGTGGCTCTAGGGCTCTCAGTGTTGCCCAGAGTTTGGGTTTTTCTCATTACCATATTGTTGATGCTTTTGGTTTTTCTGGGGGTGTTTGGTTGTTGTGGAATGGGAATTCAGTTTCTCTTCAAGTTATTCCGCACTCTAGCTATTGTTTATGCAAACCCCTGGGATTTGAGAAGCTTTGTGGAAGTACTTTGATGGTCTTATTGAAGCTTCCAATCTGCCATGGCTTGTTCTAGGTGATTTTAACGATATTGTGAGTGTGGATGAGAAATGTGGGGGTAATTTAGATCAGGGTGGTAAAAATTTTGTTGAGTGGATTGATCGTAACCATTTGGTTGACCTGGGTTTCACTGGGGCAAAGTTTACTTGGTGTAATAAACAGAATGCTGAAGGAATTATTTGGAAGAGGCTTGATAGGGGCCTTTGTAGTATTGATTGGCGTCTTTTGTTCCCTGAGGCTCACCTCCTGCATCTTCCTAGGGTGAATTTAGATCACTGTCCTATTTTGGTGCGCCTTGACTCCAAACATTATCCTAATAGAGCAAATGTGCCTTTTCGTTTCCAAGCCATGTGGATGTCCCATCCTGATTTTAAGGAATTTGTTATGAACCTTTGGAGTTCTGGTGCTGGTCATGCTGTGCACAGATCAGCTAGGCTCGTGCCTCCGCTTGGCATTTGGAATCAGCAGGTTTTTGGGTGTTTATTTACAAAGGAAAGGCATCTTTTAGCTAGACTTGCAGGAATTTAAAAGAAGCTTTGTCATGAGCATAATCCTTTCCTTAGTGAGCTTGAGGTTGAGCTTACTAAAGATTACAATTTACTACTGGATCAAGAAGAGACTTTTTGGCTACAAAAGTCCAGGAATACCTGGCTTAAAGAAGGGGACAGGAATACTCGGTTCTTCCATCTGTCTACAGTTGTTAGACGAAGAATGAATAAGTTGGAATGGTTACATGATGATTTTGGGGATTGGATTACGGAGAAACAGAGCATGAAACATATTATTGTTAATTATTTTTTGTGCTTATGATATGGTTGGTGACTATGCTTTGCTTCCTCAGTTGTATCCTAGCCTTGAAGAGGCTGATCTTGAAGTCTTAGTTGTCCGGTTTCTATTGAAGAGATTAAGAATAGTGTGTTTGCTATTGGTAGATTAAAGACCCCAGGACCTGATGGTTTCCCTGCTCTTTTCTACCAAGATTATTGGGGGGTTTGCTCTGATGATATCATTTCCTTTTTACATGATTGCTTTAATACTGCCACCCTTCTTGATCATTTAAATGAGACTCTGATTGCTTTGGTGCCTAAAGTGGAGAGGCCTATGTTTATGAATCAGCTTAGGCCTATTAGGCTTTGCAACTCTTTATAAAGTGGTCTCTAAAATCCTTGTGGCTAGGCTTAGGCCATGTATGACTAAGCTTGTCAGCTCTAGCCAAGTTTGTTTTGTTCTAGGGAGACAAATTACAGATAACATTATTGTTGCTCAAGAAGTGCTCCACAATTTTAAATATGCCAAAGGGAAGAAGGGTTTTATAGCTTGGAAAATTGATTTATCCAAAGCTTATGATCATATGCAATGGCCTTTTATTAGGGAGGTTCTCTGGGAAGTGGGCATTAAAGGAAGCATTTTGGAGTTGCTTATGCAGTGTATCATTTCTGTGCAGTACAAGGCCATTCTTAATGGGGAGCTAATTGACTCTTTCTCTCCTCAGTGTGGTATTAGGCAGGGGGACCCTCTCTCCCCTTATATATTTGTTTTGTGTACGGAAAAACTCTCTCATCTCATTCAACAAAAGATTCAGGATAGAGCTTGGAAGTCTGTTCAGATTTGTCAAGGAGGTCCTCATATTTCCCATTTATTCTTTGTTGATGATTTAATCCTTTTTAGGGAAGCTACTATTGATCAAGCTTGGTTGATGATATAGTGTTTGGATGATTTCTGTCAGTTGTCTGGTCAGCGAGTTAGCTTTGAAAAGTCTATGATATGTGTTTCCCCAAATACGTGCTTTGATTTGGGTAATTCAATTGCTATGATAAGTGGTTCTCCTCTCACTGCTAGCCTTGGTAAGTACCTTGGTGTCCCACTAGAGTCAGTAAACAAACATATCAAGAGGTTATTGCTAAAGTAAGTGTGTAAACCTAAGGTAGTTGGTGGGTTAGGCATTAAAAGGTCTGCTTGGATGAACCAAGCTCTTTTGGCTAAGACTGGATGAAGACTTCTTCAACATGAGCAAGGTTTGTGGTCTCAGGTCTTCTATGCTAAGTACTTAAAACACCTAAACATTTTAACTGTGAAGGACTCTTTTTTCCCTTGTAGCTCTAGTGTCTGGAGGGGTGTTCTTTATGGTAATTCTGTCATTTCCAAAGGTGTTAAGTGGAGAGTTGGTTATGGGGATAATGTGTTATTTTGGACTGATAGGTGGTTGACTTGTGGTCCTTTGTATCAATATTTGCTCATTGATCTTTTTGAGGAAATGCTTCAGCTGAATGTTGGTGATTTTTTGGATAAAGGGGTCTGGGACTTTAACTGCTTAAGGGAACGTCTTCCTTTTCATATTATTCAGTTAATTTGAAGTGTTCATGCTGGTTTTAATGGCAGTGGGGCTGATAGATATATTTGGCAGTTCACGCCTAATGGTTCTTTCTCGGCTAAATCAGCCTATAGTTCCTTTTTACCTGCGGAGGCTTTAGTTAAATGGGACTGGCAGTTTCTTTGGAGGTTACGGCTCCCTCCTAAGGTTAAAACTTTTCTTTGGATTGTTTGTTATCCAAAGTTGCTTACTAATGTGCAAAGGCAGAAGAGAGGCCTCACTCAAGTTCCTACTTGTCCTAGATGTGATTATCCTATGGAAACTATTGCTCACATATTTAAAGATTGTCCTTTCTCTTTGGCCATTTGGAATTGTCTTCAAATTGGAAATAATCCTAGCCCTGATATGGTGGATTTTAATGAGTGGCTGTTAAGGAATCTACAATCTAAAAGAAAGGTCTATAACGGGTTGCCTTGGCCTTTGGTTTTTGCACTTTATCTGTCGTTTATCTGGAAATGGAGATGTAAAGGAATTTTTTTATCAAAGGTTTGTTATGCCTGGTGAACCACATCATTTACTTCTTCAGTATGCTTTGGAGTGGTTTAACGCTACCAAACCGCCTTCCCTTTCTTATGTGCCGTTTGTTGTTCAACTTCATTGGATAGCCCCTACTTATGGAGTTTGTAAGATTAACACAGATGGAATTCGTAACAGTGTTTCTGGGTTTATTAGTGCTGGTGGTCTTTTAAGAGATAATTATAGTGCTTGGATTAAGGGTTTCTCTGTGAACCTGGGTGTTGGTTTTGTTCTTGTAGCGTTGTGGGGCATTTTTTGGGGTCTTCATTTGGCTTGGGAGTTTGGCTTTCGTGTTGTGGAGACGGAAAGTGACTCTAGTGTGGATGTGGCTCTTCTTTCTAGCTCTACTATTTCCACACACCCCCTGTTTAGCCTTATTAGGTGTTGCAAGTTAAAGGTGCAAGCTGGTTGGAGATGTTCTGTTATGCACATCTTCAGAGAGCAGAATGTGGCAGCTCACATCTTGGCTTCTAAGAGTTCTGAGGTTGGCACTGGGGTGCAGTATTTTACTGAGGTGCCTACATTTCTTGCGACTTGTTTGCCTGAGGATGCTATTGGGGTGTCCAGGTCAAATGTTGTTTGTGCTTATATTGGGTGTCCAGGTCCCGTGTTGTTTGTGCTTAGTCTGTTTGTTCTGTGCCCTTAGCCCCTCTTGTTGCCAAAAAAAAAAAACAGTCAAAAACACAACCCATCCCCACTTCCAGCGATATCTGTGGTGGTGTTGGGTGGGGATGGTTGATATCGTTGCCATTGTCTCCTCTCAGTCCCACCCCAACTTGACTACCTCCTCCCACGCCCCCACCAACCGAGCGAGTACAACCTAGCACTCTCTCTCTCTCTCTCTCTCTCTCTCTCTCACACAGAGGAGGCTTTTGCCTCTGTCAAAGGTGACGGTAAAATCGACAAGGGAGGGCTTTTAGACCCACCCCTTCTCTCCTGTTTGTAGGGGTGGACATGGTCTAGTTTGGCCCGGTTTGCACCTAAAAAAGAAATATAAATCAATATTATTCATTTGATGTGGTATGGTCTAGCTATTGACTAAAATGACTAGGAGAACCGGACCAATCTGAACTTGCCGGTCTTGGTTCTATGGAATTGCAATTAATATCGTATCCGATTATATTTAGATTTTTCCGCATTAATTCATAAAAAATTTATAAAAGTATTCGGATATTATTTATTTATTTATTTAGAGGAACTAGTAAATTTTCCTTAAATTGTCAAAGGTTACAGGCTTGAGCGAACAAACATGGCCTCATAAAAACCTTGCCCAGGAAAAGTATTCGGATACGCTTTCATTGTTGTATACGGTTTAATACCGGTCTTGCGTAGGAATTGACATATCTTGCAATACGATGCCTTCCAATTAGGTTATGAACTCGAGCAAACAAACGTGTTCTTATTGATACCGTATCCACTGCAATTAATACCGTATCAATTATTGAGTTTTTTCCACATCAGTTTATAAAGTTTATAGAAGTATTTGGATACGCTTTCATCCTATTCAAAAGTTGTACATATTAAAAAGAGTAAATTGTCGCAGACCTCCCCAAATTAGGACCCCAATCGAACTTAACTTTATGAACTAAAAAATCAGCTAATTTAACACCCAAATTAATTAAAATTGTCAATTTAATACCTGCCGTTAGATTTTATCACCTTTCATCTAAAATTCCTTCGTACGTGGCATGTGAGACACATGTGCAATATAATTGGAGAACAATATAGTTCTTCTAACCTGTTTTCCTACCACTATTCAGCTTACCTAATAGTTGAGGCCAAATTAAAAATAGAGGAGCCCTAATTTCACAAATTCCACCATTACAGACAATTGTTATGACATATACCCACCCATAGCATACAGTTGAGAAGAAGGAGAAGAAGATGAAGTGGTTAGAAAATGCAAAGGAACATGCCTAGAGCAAATGGTTCAGCCCAGTCCAAGTTCAAATACCTGGAGCAAGAGGTTCTCTGTGTGTTCTAGAGATAAGGAGCCTTCAGTCGGATCTGACATCAACTATCCTCATCATTTGTTACCAAGTTAATCGAGCCTAAACGTCTTGGTGCAAAACTTGCCTTTGTGGAGCATTTGCCTTTTCACAACCATTGACAGGGGGTATATTGACCCAGTTGTAAAGTGAGGAGGTATTTAAGCCCCTATTCTAATTAAGAGTCTCTCTATTGATCTACACTTTCTTCCTTTAGACCCGTTTAGTTCATGAGAAATCACTTGCTTTAAATGTTTGGTAAGTTTAGGCATATAAGACAGAAATATCATGCAGTGTTACTGCCAAATTCACAAGGGAAGTTTTCCGTGATGAAAATTGGGATCAAATAGGTCAACAATGGTATAAGAGGGATCTAAATCCTATTGGCATTGATGAAAATTGTGTTGTGTATTCATTTATCTTGGACAAAAGAGAGAACATGTAGCACAAAAGCAAAGTAGAACACATCAATTTATGTATAGAGAACATTAATCAGTACTTTCTACTTCTTGGATCAAGGAAGAGGTGCCAAGGACGATGTAGCACAACCAAGAGCCTTTGTCACGCCAGTAATTGCGGGCTTGACATTAGAACACACAGAGGTAAGAGGGCCTTTGTCTCCACCGTAGGTGAGATCAATGTCAGTCAACTCCACATTCTCACACGGTTTGCCCGTGGTACATACAAGCTTGACTGCAAGTGGAGTGAAAGATGAGCCCTTAATGTTCTTGAAGCTGACATTGTTGATCTTAACTTTTGACGGAGGCTTTTGTTCACACTTAGTATATGGGCAGTACAATTGGTCTATGAGGATAGGGTTACTGACATTAACCATGATAATATCCTCATAGTGTATACCCGAGGCAGAGCTAGGCGAAGGAGAATCTGGAAATGTTTTGATTCTCACACCGTTCTCCGTATTAGTCAGGGTGCAGTTCTTAACTATGATCCCGGTCACATCCTTTTCTTCCTTATATTTTCCAAGGCTTCCAATGCTTATTCCATGGCCTGGCCCACAAGTAACACCAGTCACTGTGATTTCGTGGGAGTCATCACCAATAGAAATACAGTCATCCCCAGTTCCAATCTTTGAATGAGTAATGTTGATACCAGTCGAAGCCCCGATATGGATTCCATCTGTGTTTCTGCTCTCGTCGGGTGCTGTGATGGTAAGCTGTTGAAATGTAGTATGGTTGCACCGGAAAACATGGATGTGGAAAAATTTGCTGTTAAGTGAAGTTATGTCCTGAACTTTGGAATTTGTGAGGAATTCAAACCGCAGATTAACGGGAGGAGGTTTGCAATTTTTGTTTTTGTGGCAGTCATTTTGATTCCAAGAAAGTGCTCCTTGGCCATCAAAAGTCCCACCACCTGATAAGGTGAGCATGTCAATGTACTGAAAACCAACCCAAGTATCCGGTCTTGTGAGTTGGCCAGCGTCTGCTGGAGCCTGCAATGTGCCTTGAACTTGCATCTCAATAGGAGCCTTACAGGGGCCTCTGAAAGTTGCTTCTTTTAACTTGTATGTCCCGCTCGGAACGACAACTTTACTCGCGGATGGCGATGCACATGCATCACTCCAAGCCTTGGCCAAGGCCGTACTGACATCAGAGCCAGGCTTTGCACCGTATGTTGCACTTGTCACGTCAAACACACTAGCATGAGCCTTAGGTGTAGATGCTAACAATAAGCACAAAAGCATTGCCAAGAAACTTAATTTCATAGCCATCTTGATTTTCCTTCCAATTTGTTATTTTATTCTCTGTTTTTTTTTTTCCCTTTGGAAGGATGATGAAACTCCATTTTGAGTTGAGGCCAATTTATAGTCCGATTGGGAAGGCTCAACACCATCAAACTATCCAACCAATCACTAACTATTTTTATACACAGTTGCATTCTAGTTTAGCTTTATGTCCTATAATTAGTAAGCCGTTTAGCCTTGAGAATATTCATCACCAAATCTCTATCTAGAACGTGCTAAGCTGTTTGTAGTACTGTTGTCCTCCTCCACACCCCGCAATATATGTATATTCCAAAAAAGGAGAACCAAAACCATGCATACACACCTGGATAGAGTTAACAAGATGAACAGGAAAAGACCATGCCTACACTATTGGCGCATCTACGTATATACTTTTTCTAATATCATCCAACTAGAAAGTGCCTCACCTTAACAACTTTAATTCATCTACTTAGCTTAAATAATCCATTTGCACCATTGTGGTTGTTAGTTCATCTATTTTTTACCATACTCTTTTAATTTTTCTTATAATCCATAGGTTTTGCTTGCTATCTACCGGTGACATTGATCTCACCTACAATGGAAACAAAGGCCCTTTTACCTCTCAATGTTAATGTCAAGCCCACCATTATTTGTGTGACAAAAGCCCTTGCCTGTGCTACCTATGCTGGGTTAAAGAAATGGAAAGTACTAAAGATAAATTGTTGTGTTCTTTGGTTTTTTTGATTTTGTGGTGCTTGTACAGGTCTTTTTTCTTCGCTCAGATACCTTCACATGTTTTGAGCTATAAAATTCTAATATATTTAATATTTGCAAATAAATTGCTAGTGTTAAAACATACATTCACTAATTCATCATTGTCTAGATAATGCTTCAGTTTCTACTCTATATACTTTTCTTGGCCTACAACCAGTTCGATGCTTGGCCAATTGAAGCTGGGATTAGTATGCCAGCTTGATTTTGATCCTTCCACTATATTAATTGAAGATTATCAGACAAACTGAATGTGTGTGTGTATATATATGTATATATATACATTTATTCTCTCATCCGGACGGTCTGGACGTTATTATCGTGCGGGCGCCATTGTAAGCAAGGAGTACACTTTTAAAACAAATTAATATTTAAAGAGTGGCTATACTTGTTATTTATGCGAATATTCTATACTATTTAAATATTTGAATGGATGTCAAGCATATAGCCGACCAGCTATACTGCATAAAAGTGTGTTCTTTTTTGTTATCAAGTAATATCTTACCATTTCAAAATTAATTTAATTTTTATGTATTTAGTGAATAATTATTATTGAAATATTTTACTAATTTCAATATTTACTTCATAAATTGTAATTAATTATTTTAAATTATTTTGTGGACTTTAATTTTCTACAAAATTAGTTTATTTTGTTTAATATGTTCAAATATTTTAATAGTATAGCCGTGCGACTGTACTATTAAAATATATTAATATTTAAAGCGTATAGCCATGCGGCTATACCTGTTAAATATATTTTAGTTTTAAGAGTATAGCCGCACGACGATACTTTTAAAATATTTAGACATATTGAATATTCGAACAGATTAAACTAAATAAACTAATTTTGTACAAAATAAAATAAAAAAACAAAGTCCACAAAATAATTTAAAATAATTAATTACAATTTATTAAGTAATTTTTGAAATTACTAAAAAATTTAAATACTAATTGTTCACTAAATTTATAATAATTAAAGCAATTAAAAAAGGCTAAGATATAACTTTTTATCTTTCAATGGATCCATCTGCTTTGAGTTTCACAGTATAGATCAACCCGCATCCCACAGTATTCTTTCCATACGGTAAAGGCACGAGCTCTCATGTGGCAATCTTCTGGAGAGCTCGCATGTAACACCCCGTCCCAAAAATACTGTTCAATTGATTATTTAATTGTGAATTTACAATTTTGCCCTTGGGGGTAGGGTTACTTTAGTCACTTTTCAATATGGACGGTTTTTTAGGATTTTAGTAACACTATTTTGTAGAGCTCGCTCTCATGAATTCGTAGCCACGTAGTGGGCTCAAATCGGAGTTATAACGAAGAAGTTGTGGCCAACGGAAGTGCAGTGGCAAAAACGTAAAATTTTCAAAGTTGGGTTTTAAAATACCCAATCAGCCTCTCTCTCTCTCTCTCTCTCTCTCTCTCTCTCTCTCTCTCTCTCTCTCTCTCTCTATGCACACGAATTTCTCTCTTTACAAGAGCGGCAGCAAATTTTCGACCGTGATTTTGTCGTCGTGCAAAATTGGTTACAAAAGTTTCGTAACGATGTCCTCTATCTTACCCACATTTTCCCAGCTCAAAAACCCAAGGAAAAACCCAAGGAAATTAAACTGAACTACTGGAAGTTCGAGTGATTTTTGAACTTTCCGAGGCTGGTTTCAGCGATCTCGGTGGCGGTTTTCGTCAATCCAGGTATGAATCTTCATCCCATCCACGTGCTCTAGTTGTTTATGTTGGTCTCTTCGATAAATTCTGAGGTTTTACATGTCGTTTAAAATACCCATTTTAGCCAACGGTTTCGACTTCAATTCGGCTAGTTCCGACTAGTTTTTGGCCGTGGTCCAAGAACAAAACTTGATCCCCTAGTAAGTCTGAATCTGTTGGCATAGGTATTCACTGGTGGTTTGGAGATTTTTCGTCGCTGAAAAATCTTTTAAGACACCCACGCGCTGCCGGCGGTGGGTGGCGGCCCATGGAGTTCTAAATTGTTACCCTTGTTGTCCTGAGCACGACGGTGTGCTTGGATTTCGATTTGATTATCGTTTGACTGTCGAATGGATATTGCACCTGTTATGCGATATTCGGGTTCAATAGGTTTCGACCGTTCAATCGGTCCCATTTTCTAATGCATTGTTCCTCGTACTTCTAAGATTTGTGTTGGAACTGGTGGATCGAGAATGGGAGTCCCGGATACTCCTAATCAATGATTCTAGAGCTAAGTAAACCGGTTACCGTCCGATCGTGTGATCGAGACCAAACTCTGAAAACTTGTTAAGTAGACCTTGTTGGACTTATAGTAAAGTTTGGATCGAAAATAGGAGGTTGTGGACCCCTAGAGCCCAATTGGTCAAATTCAGCGATCGGGGTCGAACCGACCGTTAGATCGTGACGGGACTTCTAGAATGGGCTGAACTTTTGGTTATGGACCAATAGGAATTGTCATATAGCAATTGGGGTTGTGGGCCCTTCGAGTCCAGTTGACTTAGATTGTGGGCTTTGTTGGCTCGGTCGAGGCCTTTTAGTAGTTGTAATTGTAATTGGAGGTTTGTTTTAAAATGGAATTGTGTTTTGACCGTTTCATTAAATTTTTATGAATTATTATGTTATCGCTTTTACTTTCCATGAATAAGGAATGGCTTGGATAACCGGATTTTGGCATGAATAAGGAATTAATTAAATGCCTGATTGTATGTCTATATTTAAATATATGCTCGGTGGCTTGAAATCGATGAATGATGGATACTAGTTTTCTCAATAGTATGTTGTACATATTTGAATGTAGTTTGAGAATAGTTTTGAAAGATTATGCATGGTCAAGTTCAAGTTAAGGAATGTTGGGATTGATCACATTTTAAAAAAGGATTTTTGGTTATCTATTTAAAAATTGATTTTTGGAAAATTGAGAAAAAATTTGGAAACTGGATTAGGGGAAAAAGAGGAATTTTATGATAAGTTTGGAAAATGGTTTTCAAAACCCACCACCAGAGTACCGCCCCCCTAGTTGCCTTCGGAACAGTCTAGTCATTTATGACAATGCCCACGAGTCTCGGGGACCCCTGAACCATGTGGTGTGAGGATTTGCGTTCTCGGGTTGATTATATCTTCCTGAGTCCTGCGAGGGGATTTGACGGATATGGGTTTCGGGCTGATCACCCGATTCTGCGAGGATATGCGTTCTCGGGCAGACCACGTATTCCCCGAGTTACATGGGAAAGTAGTGGGGAAAGTGAAGCCCTCCTCCCCCCTTGGGTTTTGTTTTCCCTCATCACTGGAAAGTTTGGGAAAATGAACCAACATTAAATGCACATTTTTCATGATCATTTTGTCCCCCTTAAAAATTTAGAATTACAATATATCATTAAATGCGTTCTCTTTTTATTTGAGTTAATACGGGTATAACTGGAAAATTATACAAATTTTGTTTTCCATTCCTACTCAAAACGAACATGGGAAACGAAATAAAGTGATATCTCCTGGTTACTTTCATTTCCCATCTCTTGAGAAATGACATGGGAAGTGATTTCCCCTCAAATCCATTATGTGAACCAAATGGGGCCTTAAGGTAAGAGCTTTTCCCCCATAACAAGAGTTTTCTTTAAGGTTTTCCATCCCTGGTTTGTCTGGGGTTTTCTTTATTTTCTTACCAAACTGGTGATATACCGGGGTTTTCCTTCTATATCCAAGTAGTTGGAATGGAAGAGGTGATAAATTCATTGGAGAAAGTGCTCATCCTAACTGAAGACGAGAATGATTCGATTCAGTAGGACAAAATGATGTCGATGACGTGGGGGAGCGACTCAAGACGAGCCTGGTTGGAAATGTCTTTACAACTAATGTTTTCAACCGGGAGACATTCAAGCAAACGATGTTGATGATTTAGAACACAGCTCGTGAGGTGGGGGTGAAAGATTTAGGTGAAAATATCTTTTTGTTCATCTTTGTGACGGAAGGGGATTGACTGAAGGTGTTGTGCAGTGGGCCTTGGAATTTTGAAAAGCTCTAATATAACTTGAGATTCCTGGTGGTAGTATTGCTCCATAAAAAATGCATCTAAAGTATGCAGAATTCTGAATTGAAGTCCATAACGTACCACTGAGTTGTGAGACGACAAATATGGGGAGGCAAATTGGGAATATCTTGGACAGTGTTTGGATGTAACATAGGGTATGGATGGGGAGTGTTTGGGTAGATTTATGTGGATGCGTGTTTGTTTGGATGTCTCCAAGTCGTTACGGTGAGGAAAAAGGTGATTCTACCTTCTGGAAACATAGAGTTAGTAGATTTCCGATACGAACAATTGCCAGAATTTTGTTTTGTGTGCGACAGAGTGGGTCATGTGTTCAAGGTGTGTTCTTTTGTCGACCAGGCAGCCAAGCAAGCCAACAAAAAGCCTAATGGGACATGGTTACAGGCCACCAATGATTTTATCACTACAAGGGCAAGTAGTCCTAAGCGATCCAACTGTGGTGGTATGAGTAGACATGTATACGAATATCTGTTTATGTGTGTGCACTGGGACCTAGGAATTTTTTAGCGAAGATGCAATTTTGAAAGGCCAAAAACTCTTTGTGGATTGAACATCTAAGGTTTTTTTTACCTAAATTGACCTTAGGTCCCTTCATGCATTCATATAATACATTAAAAATTATTTTATATAAAAATATTGAATAAGTATGAAAAATGGTTTTTTGGAATAATCATTTTCACAAGATAATTTTGGCGGCTTTAATTCCTTACACATCAAATAAGAAAACTTAATTTTATGGAATTTTAGTATGAAGTATATATTGACTTAATGAGCCATCATTTTTATCATAAATCGTATTTTGCACTAAAACCGATTTTTTCATATTTTGAGTTGGTGGGAATTTCATTTTCTAGTATTTTTATTTGAATTCAAATGGGGGGTACTTCCTTATTTATATTGTAAACTTAAGTAAATGGAGTAATATAAAAATAAATGAAAGTAAAAGAACAAAGACATTTACTTAAATGTTGAAAATGAAAATAAGGTAATCTGTACATCAGCTGAGCAAAGGGGCAATTTGAAGCCTTAATAGGTCCGTCACTGCGTGTGTGTAGAAGATTACCATAATCTTTTACGGGAACACAAAAGAAAAATAGAAGACATTATTTTGAAAATATAATAGAATGGAATGTCATACCATAGTTATTTGGTAAATCATCGATTCGATTGAATATAGATGTCATCCTTCTAATCTTAAAGGTTCGTTTGCATTTCTACAAAGAACATGACCTCTCCACAAAAAAACCCTAGCCCCCTTTCTCCCAAAAAACACTCTTAGAGCCTTTTGCACCTTGAGGGGGGAAGAAGCCATTGTTCTTCCCCCCTCTCCTCTCCTCTCTTCTCTTCCTCTCTTCCTCCTTTCACCTCTTCCCCCATTTTCAAAGACAAAGGGTTTTCCCTATTTGTCTTAGTTTTGTTATGATATTCATCCAACCATTAGTGGCGGCTGCGGCTCAGCGTCGGATCTTCACCTGCATTTCGGCGTCAGATCTCCACCACCATCTTTTTTGCAGTTTCTTTATGTTTGGAATAAGTTGCAGAGACTCTTTGGGTTCTCTGTGTAGTTTTCACCTCTCCTTTTGTGAGAGTTTTTCATCTCTCCTTTGTGAGAGATTTTCATCTCTCCTTGGTGAGAGATTTTCATCTCTCCTTGGTGAGAGTTTTATTTGTATTGTTATGGCTTGGTTTTTTCAAGCTTTATCTCTTTTTTATTATTCTAAGTTTGCAATCTTAGTTGGGATGCCTATGCCAGAGTTTCTTCGATCTTGCCTGATCATTGGTGGAGACATACCTGATTTTCTTAATTTGCTCCGTTATTGTAATGGCCCTTTTGTGACTAGTTTGTATTGGCCATTTGTGACTAGTGGCTTTTTTGGCTAAATTATGAATGCAATCATAGAATTTCTCAAAAAAAAAAAAAAGATGTCATCCTTCTTGGTGGACCAATTAATAAGTCCAAGTAACGCTTTTTCATGATTCTTTTGAACAAAAATCTTCTAAGATTACTGCAATCAAATCAGAAGTCGATACATTTATTTTCTTTGGCGAGAGAATCCACAATACGACTCTCATGCTTGCATATCATCTATTTAAAAATATAAAAATCCAAATTGTTATAACAAACTGCGTACTTATACGATGAAGACAAATATTAAGAGTGCTGCTATTTCCACTCACCTGTCCTATTTTCCCACATACCTTATCTTCCCACCCACCATATAAATTTTAAAAAACACAGTCCTATTTTTCCACCCACCAATATTCCTAAAATACCCTTTTAATTGTTACCTCATTTCCTCTCTCCTTTATTCTCTCTGCTCATGTCTTCTCTCTATCTGATGCCCACACATCTCTCTCTCATTTTTGCTGTATCTTATTTTCTACTAAATTTGAAATCTGAAAGCAAACAATAGTAAGTAATACAGTAGTAAAACGATAAAAGAAGCAACTTCATATCACGAAATTTGATGACAATGGCTAGTCAGCATGCAAAAAATGACCAGCCCTTGAAACCAAAACCTGGCACCCGCTCCCCAATTTCTAAACGCACCGAGCAACCTCTTTACCCACCTTCCAAACTTTCTTGTCCGCTGACAGAAACTTGTTCATCCTCAGGTTTTCATATTTTTAATTTGTTTAAGAAAAAAAATTAGAGTCCAAGAAATACTGATCTCCCAATGCTTTAAGTACTTGTAAAGATCTTAGAAATTCTGTTCAAAAAGGATTTCCTTACCTTTTCGCCAAAATCATTCTCTTCAACATCCACTCCCCTATTGTTTTCTTCTTCAAAAACAATTTGATTGAATGAATCGAAAAGAGAAGAAAATTATTTGAGAATTGAGTTCTGAGCATTGAAAAGTCATAAGAGGAATCATGAGCTAGGAGTCATAGCTTTCTTTTGTTTTTTTCTCTTTCTGTCAAACGATAGGGTTACGTAAGAACATAGTCTAAGTTTTTTTTTTTTTTCCTCTTTCTTTTTCCTGAAGTCCTTTTAAGTCATTTTATATAATGAGGTTAAATTTGTCTTTAAAAGTTTAAAGATAATGTGGGTGGAAACATAAGACAGGTGGGTGGAAATAGCAGCACTCAATATTAATATGGGATAACTTGGCTATCATAGAAGGTAATGAAATAGAGAATTAATATTTCCAGAAGGATAGAAAGAATAATTCTTTTAGGAAAACCAAAGGTTACACACAAAAGAGGTAATTCCAAAACCCTTGCTTGAAAACCCTAAAGGCACACATGCCTCCTCTCTCTGTGTGGCTCTCACACCAGCCCCATTTTCTCCCTAAGAAAATACTCCTATTCCTTTTTAAAATACCCACATCTCCTTGAGACTATTTTTCGACTTGGGCATCGGAGGGCCCAAGACCACCACCACACTGGTGTTTATCCGATTTATTATTCTTGTTTTGCAGGAAATCTTGGAAGAACATTTAAAGTGGAGTTAAGATCTTCCATAAATCTACCTGGGAGGAAATTTGCTACCACAATAATTTCTACTAACATGAGAAGAACTTCCCAAGTGTAAAAATAAAAGTAATTGTATAGTAAAGGCATCATAAATTAGAAAACTAACAAGAAAAAGAATAGAAAACTACCATTGTAGACCATTCCTTTTAAGAATTCATCATAAATAGGTTCAGAATTCTATGCCTGGTATAATAACAATTTGCTATTAAAAAAGAATAGGTTAGTTAGGCCATTAATACATATGTTAAATGATGACGTGGCAAACATGAGTTTCAATTTTTTTGCTGATGTGCAATAAAATATTCATAAAAAATTATTTATTTTTGAAATAATTTAAAAAAAAGTAAAAAAAAATTAAGTAAAATAATAACATAACATTAAATTGAAAAAAGTCAAAATTAAGCGATGATGATGTTGTAATTCAGCAAGGGGCAATTCCCTCAACACATTTCTCAAGCAAAGTAAGGAGCTCTTTGTATCGGCCTTGGCGTTTTGCTGTAATTATTAAGCTCATGGGTCGTCCTCTGGCTTACACATTTCTCAGATCTCGTCTTCTCCAGAGATGGGCACTTAAGGGTCCTATGAGCTTAATAGATCTAGAGAATAACTACTTCATTGTGAAGTTCCTTTATGAGGAAGATATGAGATACGTGCTCACTGGTGGTCCTTGACAAATTGTTGGCCAATGCATTGTGACACAGAAATGGAAGCCTGGGTTTAATGCGAAGAAGGAGAAGATCACCCATATGACTGCTTGGGTTTGAATTAATGGGCTGAACGTTGAATATTTTCGTGTTGATGTCATGGAAAAAATTGGAAATCTTGTTGGTGCTACGGTCAAGGTGGATGCTCATACTCTCAGTCAAGGTCGTGGTAAGTTTGCTCGAATTTGTGCCGAACTTGATTTGGCTAAGCCTTTTACCCCATTCATTAAGATTGAAGGCCGTACATATGGGGTTGTGTATGAGGGAATTAATTTGGTTTGCTTTGAATGTGGATGTTTTGGGCATGGGAGAGATTCTTGCCCTATTATTTTGCAAGCCAAACAGTAGGTTCCAGAGTCAGATAATGCTGATTGTATGGAGGATATTTCTACTGTCCAGGTTAATGTGAATTTAGGTGCTGCTACAAAGGAGGCTGAGGTTCCAGCAAAGATGCACGGGGAGTGGATGTTGTTGAAGCCAAGGAATTTTAGGAAGAATAGCACAAATGATATAGGGAAGGGTGCTGAGCTTAGCAAGAGGAATACAAAGGATACTGGTACGAAAGCTATTAGTCCTGTCTTTGGTTCTCGTTTCAATGTGTTGATTGAGGAGGTTGGCAGAGAAGAGGATATGGAGGGATCTACTCCTGTTAAGACTAGTGATTCTAGTTCTAAAAAACAAGGTTCTTTTGCAAATACTTATTCTACTAAGGGAAAAAGTGCTGGGGTGAAATTTGCTTCCTCTCGTGACTCTGGCACAAGGGTGTTTAAAAAACCTCTCAAGGACATTTCCAATTCCGTGGTAGCTAATTCTAGTGGTGGTGGTGTTAAAAGTGGTTCTGTTTTAAGGAGGCCTTGGAAGAAAGAGCTGGGCCTAAATCTTTCTCTTGTCATGATATTGAACCTGCGAGGCTGCAAGTTAAGGGCTCTGATGTTCAAGATGATGTTCGGGGGAAGTTTTCTTTTAATTTAGGTGGCTCCCTTTTTCCAAAGTTGCCTTTGGGTAAGGGAAGTTTATTTTTTGGTCATGAACCTCCTGATATCAGTGAGATGGGAATTAATGAGGTTGAGCCTTCCGGTGCGAGTGATATGGATCATCAGGGTAATTTCTCTGAACATTGTGAGTCAGATACTGGACTAGAAGCTGATAGCTCTTTTGAGCATGATGGTTTTGAAGCCGTTGAGGCTGAGCATGTGCAGATTTAGGTTTGTACCTAATATTATCCCTCATTATTATCATTTTATGATGAATATTATTGCTTGGAATGTTAGAGGTGCTGGTAAAGATAGGTGTGCTAGTACTATTAAGGACCTAAAAAAGGCTTATGCCATTGATGTGTTTGCTATTCTTGAGCCTCGAATAAGTGGCTCTAGGGCTCTCAGTGTTGCCCAGAGTTTGGGTTTTTCTCATTACCATATTGTTGATGCTTTTGGTTTTTCTGGGGGTGTTTGGTTGTTGTGGAATGGGAATTCAGTTTCTCTTCAAGTTATTCCGCACTCTAGCTATTGTTTATGCAAACCCTTGCCCTGGGATTTGAGAAGCTTTGTGGAAGTACTTTGATGGTCTTATTGAAGCTTCCAATCTGCCATGGCTTGTTCTAGGTGATTTTAATGATATTGTGAGTGTGGATGAGAAATGTGGGGGTAATTTAGATCAGGGTGGTAAAAATTTTGTTGAGTGGATTGATCGTAACCATTTGGTTGACCTGCGTTTCACTGGGGCAAAGTTTACTTGGTGTAATAAACAGAATGCTGAAGGAATTATTCGGAAGAGGCTTGACAGGGGCCTTTGTAGTATTGATTGGCGTCTTTTGTTCCCTGAGGCTCACCTCCTGCATCTTCCTAGGGTGAACTCAGATCACTGTCCTATTTTGGTGCGCCTTGACTCCAAACATTATCCTAATAGAGCAAATGTGCCTTTTCGTTTCCAAGCCATGTGGATGTCCCATCCTGATTTTAAGGAATTTGTTATGAACCTTTGGAGTTCTGGTGCTGGTCATGCTGTGCACAGATCAGCTAGGCTCGTGCCTCCGCTTGGCATTTGGAATCAGCAGGTTTTTGGGTGTTTATTTACAAAGAAAAGGCATCTTTTAGCTAGACTTGCAGGAATTTAAAAGAAGCTTTGTCATGAGCATAATCCTTTCCTTAGTGAGCTCGAGGTTGAGCTTACTAAAGATTACAATTTACTACTGGATCAAGAAGAGACTTTTTGGCTACAAAAGTCCAGGAATACCTGGCTTAAAGAAGGGGACAGGAATACTCGGTTCTTCCATCTGTCTACAGTTGTTAGACGAAGAATGAATAAGTTGGAATGGTTACATGATGATTTTGGGGATTGGATTACTGAGAAACAGAGCATGAAACATATTATTGTTAATTATTTTTTGTGCTTATGATATGGTTGGTGACTATGCTTTGCTTCCTCAGTTGTATCCTAGCCTTGAAGAGGCTGATCTTGAAGGTCTTAGTTGTCCGGTTTCTATTGAAGAGATTAAGAATAGTGTGTTTGCTATTGGTAGATTAAAGACCCCAGGACCTGATGGTTTCCCTGCTCTTTTCTACCATGATTATTGGGGGGTTTGCTCTGATGATATCATTTCCTTTTTACATGATTGCTTTAATACTGCCACCCTTCTTGATCATTTAAATGAGACTCTGATTGCTTTGGTGCCTAAAGTGGAGAGGCCTATGTTTATGAATCAGCTTAGGCCTATTAGCCTTTGCAACTCTTTATAAAGTGGTCTCTAAAATCCTTGTGGCTAGGCTTAGGCCATGTATGACTAAGCTTGTCAGCTCTAGCCAAGTTTGTTTTGTTCTAGGGAGACAAATTACAGATAACATTATTGTTGCTCAAGAAGTGCTCCACAATTTTAAATATGCCAAAGGGAAGAAGGGTTTTATAGCTTGGAAAATTGAGTTATCCAAAGCTTATGATCGTATGCAATGGCCTTTTATTAGGGAGGTTCTCTGGGAAGTGGGCATTAAAGGAAGCATTTTGGAGTTGCTTATGCAGTGTATCATTTCTGTGCAGTACAAGGCCATTCTTAATGGGGAGCTAATTGACTCTTTCTCTCCTCAGTGTGGTATTAGGCAGGGGGACCCTCTCTCCCATTATATATTTGTTTTGTGTACGGAAAAACTCTCTCATCTCATTCAACAAAAGATTCAGGATAGAGCTTGGAAGTCTGTTCAGATTTGTCAAGGAGGTCCTCATATTTCCCATTTATTCTTTGTTGATGATTTAATCCTTTTTAGGGAAGCTACTATTGATCAAGCTTGGTTGATGATATAGTGTTTGGATGATTTCTGTCAGTTGTCTGGTCAGCGAGTTAGCTTTGAAAAGTCTATGATATGTGTTTCCCCAAATACGTGCTCTGATTTGGGTAATTCAATTGCTATGATAAGTGGTTCTCCTCTCACTGCTAGCCTTGGTAAGTACCTTGGTGTCCCACTAGAGTCAGTAAACAAACATATCAAGAGGTTATTGCTAAAGTAAGTGTGTAAACCTAAGGTAGTTGGTGGGTTAGGCATTAAAAGGTCTGCTTGGATGAACCAAGCTCTTTTGGCTAAGACTGGATGAAGACTTCTTCAACATGAGCAAGGTTTGTGGTCTCAGGTCTTCTATGCTAAGTACTTAAAACACCTAAACATTTTAACTGTGAAGGACTCTTTTTTCCCTTGTAGCTCTAGTGTCTGGAGGGGTGTTCTTTATGGTAATTCTGTCATTTCGAAAGGTGTTAAGTGGAGAGTTGGTTATGGGGATAATGTGTTATTTTGGACTGATAGGTGGTTGAGTTGTGGTCCTTTGTATCAATATTTGCTCATTGATCCTTTTGAGGAAATGCTTCAGCTGAATGTTGGTGATTTTTTGGATGAGGGGGTCTGGGACTTTAACTGCTTAAGGGAATGTCTTCTTTTTCATATTATTCAGTTAATTTGAAGTGTTCATGCTGGTTTTAATGGCAGTGGGGCTGATAGATATATTTGGCAGTTCACGCCTAATGGTTCTTTCTCGGCTAAATCAGCCTATAGTTCCTTTTTACCTGCAGAGGCTTTAGTTAAATGGGACTGGCAGTTTCTTTGGAGGTTACGGCTCCCTCCTAAGGTTAAAACTTTTCTTTGGATCGTTTGTTATCCAAAGTTGCTTACTAATGTGCAAAGGCAGAAGAGAGGCCTCACTCAAGTTCCTACTTGTCCTAGATGTGATTATCCTATGGAAACTATTGCTCACTTATTTAAAGATTGTCCTTTCTCTTTGGCCATTTGGAATTGTCTTCAAATTGGAAATAATCCTAGCCCTGATATGGTGGATTTTAATGAGTGGCTGTTAAGGAATCTACAATCTAAAAGAAAGGTCTATAACGGGTTGCCTTGGCCTTTGGTTTTTGCACTTTATCTGTCGTTTATATGGAAATGGAGATGTAAAGGAATTTTTTTATCAAAGGTTTGTTATGCCTGGTGAACCACATCATTTACTTCTTCAGTATGCTTTGGAGTGGTTTAACACTACCAAACCGCCTTCCCTTTCTTATATGCCGTTTGTTGTTCAACTTCATTGGATAGCCCCTACTTATGGAGTTTGTAAGATTAACACAGATGGAAGTCGTAACAGTGTTTCTGGGTTTATTAGTGCTGGTGGTCTTTTAAGAGATAATTATAGTGCTTGGATTAAGGGTTTCTCTGTGAACCTGGGTGTTGGTTTTGTTCTTGTAGCGTTGTGGGGCATTTTTTGGGTCTTCATTTGGCTTGGGAGTTTGGCTTTCGTGTTGTGGAGACGGAAAGTGACACTAGTGTGGATGTGGCCCTTCTTTCTAGCTCTACTATTTCCACACACCCCCTGTTTAGCCTTATTAGGTGTTGCAAGTTAAAGGTGCAAGCTGGTTGGAGATGTTCTGTTATGCACATCTTCAGAGAGCAGAATGTGGCAGCTCACATCTTGGCTTCTAAGAGTTCTGAGTTTGGCACTGGGGTGCAGTATTTTACTGAGTGCCTACATTTCTTGCGACTTGTTTGCCTGAGGATGCTATTGGGGTGTCCAGGTCCAATGTTGTTGTGCTTATATTGGGTGTCCAGGTCCCGTGTTGTTTGTGCTTAGTCTGTTTGTTCTGTGCCCTTAGCCCCTCTTGTTGCCAAAAAAAAAAAATAGTCAAAAACACAACCCATCCCCACTTCCAGCGATATCTGTGGTGGTGTTGGGTGGGGATGGTTGATATCGTTGCCATTGTCTCTACTCAGTCCCACCCCAACTTGACTACCTCCTCCCACGCCCCCACCAACCGAGCGAGTACAACCTAGCACTCTCTCTCTCTCTCTCTCTCTCTCTCTCTCACAGAGGAGGCTTTTGCCTCTGTCAAAGGTGACGGTAAAATCGACAAGGGAGGGCTTTTAGACCCACCCCTTCTCTCCTGTTTGTAGGGGTGGACATGGTCTAGTTTGGCCCGGTTTGCACCTAAAAAAGAAATATAAATCAATATTATTCATTTGATGTGGTATGGTCTAGCTATTGACTAAAATGACTAGGAGAACCGGACCAATCTGAACTTGCCGGTCTTGGTTCTATGGAATTGCAATTAATATCGTATCCGATTATATTTAGATTTTTCCGCATTAATTCATAAAAAATTTATAAAAGTATTCGGATATTATTATTTATTTATTTAGAGGAACTAGTAAATTTTCCTTAAATTGTCAAAGGTTACAGGCTTGAGCGAACAAACATGGCCTCATAAAAACCTTGCCCAGGAAAAGTATTTGGATACGCTTTCATTGCTGTATACGGTTTAATACCGGTCTTGCGTAGGAATTGACATATCTTGCAATACGATGCCTTCCAATTAGGTTATGAACTCGAGCAAACAAACGTGTTCTTATTGATACCGTATCCACTGCAATTAATACCGTATCAATTATTGAGTTTTTTCCACATCAGTTTATAAAGTTTATAGAAGTATTTGGATACGCTTTCATCCTATTCAAAAGTTGTACATATTAAAAAGAGTAAATTGTGGTAGACCTCCCCAAATTAGGACCCCAATCGAACTTAACTTTATGAACTAAAAAATCAGCTAATTTAACACCCAAATTAATTAAAATTGTCAATTTAATACCTGCCGTTAGATTTTATCACTTTTCATCTAAAATTCCTTCGTACGTGGCATGTGAGACACATGTGCAATATAATTGGAGAACAATATAGTTCTTCAAACCTGTTTTCCTACCACTATTCAACTTCCCTAATAGTTGAGGCCAAATTAAAAATAGAGGAGCCCTAATTTCACAAATTCCACCATTACAGACAATTGTTATGACATATACCCACCCATAGCATACAGTTGAGAAGAAGGAGAAGAAGATGAAGTGGTTAGAAAATGCAAAGGAACATGCCTAGAGCAAATGGTTCAGCCGAGTCCAAGTTCAAATACCTGGAGCAAGAGGTTCTCTGTGTGTTCTAGAGATAAGGAGCCTTCAGTCGGATCTGACATCAACTATCCTCATCATTTGTTACCAAGTTAATCGAGCCTAAACGTCTTGGTGCAAAACTTGCCTTTGTGGAGCATTTGCCTTTTCACAACCATTGACAGGGGGTATATTGACCCAGTTGTAAAGTGAGGAGGTATTTAAGCCCCTATTCTAATTAAGAGTCTCTCTATTGATCTACACTTTCTTCCTTTAGACCCGTTTAGTTCATGAGAAATCACTTGCTTTAAATGTTTGGTAAGTTTAGGCATATAAGACAGAAATATCATGCAGTGTTACTGCCAAATTCACAAGGGAAGTTTTCAGTGATGAAAATTGGGATCAAATAGGTCAACAATGGTATAAGAGGGATCTAAATCCTATTGGCATTGATGAAAATTGTGTTGTGTATTCATTTATCTTGGACAAAGGAGAGAACATGTAGCACAAAAGCAAAGTAGAACACATCAATTTATGTATAGAGAACATTAATCAGTACTTTCTACTTCTTGGATCAAGGAAGAGGTGCCAAGGACGATGTAGCACAACCAAGAGCCTTTGTCACGCCAGTAATTGCGGGCTTGACATTAGAACACACAGAGGTAAGAGGGCCTTTGTCTCCACCGTAGGTGAGATCAATGTCAGTCAACTCCACATTCTCACACGGTTTGCCCGTGGTACATACAAGCTTGACTGCAAGTGGAGTGAAAGATGAGCCCTTAATGTTCTTGAAGCTGACATTGTTGATCTTAACTTTTGACGGAGGCTTTTGTTCACACTTAGTATATGGGCAGTACAATTGGTCTATGAGGATAGGGTTACTGACATTAACCATGATAATATCCTCATAGTGTATACCCGAGGCAGAGCTAGGCGAAGGAGAATCTGGAAATGTTTTGATTCTCACACCGTTCTCCGTATTAGTCAGGGTGCAGTTCTTAACTATGATCCCGGTCACATCCTTTTCTTCCTTATATTTTCCAAGGCTTCCAATGCTTATTCCATGGCCTGGCCCACAAGTAACACCAGTCACTGTGATTTCGTGGGAGTCATCACCAATAGAAATACAGTCATCCCCAGTTCCAATCTTTGAATGAGTAATGTTGATACCAGTCGAAGCCCCGATATGGATTCCATCTGTGTTTCTGCTCTCGTCGGGTGCTGTGATGGTAAGCTGTTGAAATGTAGTATGGTTGCACCGGAAAACATGGATGTGGAAAAATTTGCTGTTAAGTGAAGTTATGTCCTGAACTTTGGAATTTGTGAGGAATTCAAACCGCAGATTAACGGGAGGAGGTTTGCAATTTTTGTTTTTGTGGCAGTCATTTTGATTCCAAGAAAGTGCTCCTTGGCCATCAAAAGTCCCACCACCTGATAAGGTGAGCATGTCAATGTACTGAAAACCAACCCAAGTATCCGGTCTTGTGAGTTGGCCAGCGTCTGCTGGAGCCTGCAATGTGCCTTGAACTTGCATCTCAATAGGAGCCTTACAGGGGCCTCTGAAAGTTGCTTCTTTTAACTTGTATGTCCCGCTCGGAACGACAACTTTACTCGCGGATGGCGATGCACATGCATCACTCCAAGCCTTGGCCAAGGCCGTACTGACATCAGAGCCAGGCTTTGCACCGTATGTTGCACTTGTCACGTCATACTAGTGAGCCAGGTAAACGCATTCTTTTAATTTTTCTTATAATCCATAGGTTTTGCTTGCTATCTACCGGTGACATTGATCTCACCTACAATGGAAACAAAGGCCCTCTTACCTCTCATGTTATGTCAAGCCCACCATTATTTGTGTGACAAAAGCCCTTGCCTGTGCTACCTATGCTGGGTTAAAGAAATGGAAAGTACTAAAGATAAATTGTTGTGTTCTTTGGTTTTTTTGATTTTGTGGTGCTTGTACAGGTCTTTTTTCTTCGCTCAGATACCTTCACATGTTTTGAGCTATAAAATTCTAATATATTTAATATTTGCAAATAAATTGCTAGTGTTAAAACATACATTCACTAATTCATCATTGTCTAGATAATGCTTCAGTTTCTACTCTATATACTTTTCTTGGCCTACAACCAGTTCGATGCTTGGCCAATTGAAGCTGGGATTAGTATGCCAGCTTGATTTTGATCCTTCCACTATATTAATTGAAGATTATCAGACAAACTGAATGTGTGTGTGTATATATATGTATATATATACATTTATTCTCTCATCCGGACGGTCTGGACGTTATTATCGTGCGGGCGCCATTGTAAGCAAGGAGTACACTTTTAAAACAAATTAATATTTAAAGAGTGGCTATACTTGTTATTTATGCGAATATTCTATACTATTTAAATATTTGAATGGATGTCAAGCATATAGCCGACCAGCTATACTGCATAAAAGTGTGTTCTTTTTTGTTATCAAGTAATATCTTACCATTTCAAAATTAATTTAATTTTTATGTATTTAGTGAATAATTATTATTGAAATATTTTACTAATTTCAATATTTACTTCATAAATTGTAATTAATTATTTTAAATTATTTTGTGGACTTTAATTTTCTACAAAATTAGTTTATTTTGTTTAATATGTTCAAATATTTTAATAGTATAGCCGTGCGACTGTACTATTAAAATATATTAATATTTAAAGCGTATAGCCATGCGGCTATACCTGTTAAATATATTTTAGTTTTAAGAGTATAGCCGCACGACGATACTTTTAAAATATTTAGACATATTGAATATTCGAATAGATTAAACTAAATAAACTACTTTTGTACAAAATAAAATAAAAAAACAAAGTCCACAAAATAATTTAAAATAATTAATTACAATTTATTAAGTAATTTTTGAAATTACTAAAAAATTTAAATACTAATTGTTCACTAAATTTATAATAATTAAAGCAATTAAAAAAGGCTAAGATATAACTTTTTATCTTTCAATGGATCCATCTGCTTTGAGTTTCACAGTATAGATCAACCCGCATCCCACAGTATTCTTTCCATAAGGTAAAGGCACGAGCTCTCATGTGGCAATCATCTGGAGAGCTCGCATGTAACACCTCGTTCCAAAAATACTGTTCAATTGATTATTTAATTGTGGATTTACAATTTTGCCCTTGGGGGTAGGGTTACTTTAGTCACTTTTCAATCTGAACGGTTTTTGAGGATTTTAGTAACACCATTTTGTAGAGCTCGCTCTCATGAATTCGTAGACACGTAGTGGGCTCAAATCGGAGTTATAACGAAGAAGTTGTGGCCAATGGAAGTGGAGTGGCAAAAACGTAAAATTTTCAAAGTTGGGTTTTAAAATACCCAATCAGCCTCTCTCTCTCTCTCTCTCTCTCTCTCTCTCTCTACGCACACGACTTTCTCTCTTTACAAGAGCGGCAGCAAATTTTCGACCGTGATTTTGTCGTCGTCCAGTGTCCGATTCAAGCAAAATTGGTTACAAAAGTTTCGTAACGATGTCCTCTATCTTACCCACATTTTCCCAGCTCAAAAACCCAAGGAAATTAAACTAAACTACTGGAAGTTCGAGTATTTTTGAAGTTTCCGAGGCTGTTTTCAGCGATCTCGATGGCGGTTTTCGTCTATCCAGGTATGAATCTTCATCCCATCCACGTGCTCTAGTTGTTTATGTTGGTATCTTGAATAAATTTTGAGGTTTTACATGTCGTTTAAAATACCCATTTTAGCCAACGGTTTCGGCTTCAATTCGGCTAGTTCCGACTAGTTTTTGGCCGTGGTCCAAGAACAAAACTTGATCCCCTAGTAAGTCCGAATCTGTTGGCATAGGTATTCACTGGTGGTTTGGAGATTTTTCGTCGCTGAAAAATCTTTTAAGACACCCACGCGCTGCCGGCGGTGGGTGGCGGCCCATGGAGTTCTAAATTGTTACCCTTGTTGTCCTGAGCACGACGGTATGCTTGGATTTCGATTTGATTATCGTTTGACTGTCGAATGGATATTGCACCTGTTATGCGATATTCGGGTTCAATAGGTTTGGACCGTTCAATCGGTCCCATTTTCTAATGCGTTGTTCCTCGTACTTCTAAGATTTGTGTTGGAACTGGTGGATCGAGAATGGGCGTCCCAGATACTCCTAATCAATGATTCTAGAGCTAAGTAAACCGGTTACCGTCCGATCGTGTTATCAAGACCAAAGTCTGAAAACTTGTTAAGTAGACCTTGTTGGACTTATAGTAAAGTTTGGATCGAAAATAGGATGTTGTGGACCCCTAGAGCCCAATTGGTCAAATTCAGCGATCAGGGTCGAACCGACCGTTAGATCGTGACGGGACTTCTTGAATGGGCTGAACTTTTGGTTATGGACCAATAGGAATTGTCATATAGCAATTGGGGTGGTGGGCCCTTCGAGCCCAATTGACTTAGATTGTGGGCTTTGTTGGCTCGGTCGAGGCCTTTTAGTAGTTGTAATTGTAATTGGAGTTTGTTTTAAAATGGTATTGTGTTTTGACCGTTTCATTAAATTTTTATGAATTATTATGTTATCGCTTTTACTTTCCATGAATAAGGAATGTCTTGGATAACCGGATTTTTGCATGAATAAGGAATTAATTAAATGCCTGATTGTATGTCTATATTTAAATATATGCTCGGTGGCTTGAAATCGATGAATGATGGATACTAGTTTTCTCAATAGTATGTTGTACGTATTTGAATGTAGTTTGAGAACAGTTTTGAAAGATTATGCATGGTCAAGTTCAAGTTAAGGAATGTTGGGATTGATCACATTTTAAAAAAGGATTTTTGGTTATCTATTTAAAAATTGATTTTTGGAAATTTGAGAAAGAATTTGGAAACTGGATTAGTGGAAAAAGAGGAATTTTATGATAAGTTTCGGAAAATGGTTTTCAAAACCCACCACCAGAGTACCGCCCCCCAAGTTGCCTTCGGAACAGTCTAGTCATTTATGACAATGCCCACGAGTCTCGGGGACCCCTGAACCATGTGGTGTGAGGATTTGCGTTCTCGGGTTGATTATATCTTCCTGAGTCGTGCGAGGGGATTTGACGGATATGGGTTTCGGGCTGATCACCCGATTCTGCAAGGATATGTGTTATCGGGCAGACAACGTATTCCCAGAGTTACATGGGAAAGTAGTGGGGAAAGTGAAGCCCTCCTCCCCCCTTGGGTTTTTTTTTCCCTCATCACTGGAAAGTTTGGGAAAATGAACCAACATTAAATGCACATTTTTCATGATCATTTTGTCCCCCATAAAAATTTAGAATTAGAATATATCATTAAATGCGTTCTTTTTTTATTTGAGTTAATATGGGTATAATTGGAAAATTATACAAATTTTGTTTTCCATTCCTACTCAAAACGAACATGGAAAAAGAAATAAAGTGATATCTCCTGGTTACTTTCATTTCGCATCTCTTGGGAAATGACATGGGAAGTGATTTCCCCCCAAATCCATTCTGTGAACCAAATGGGGCCTTAAGGTAAGAGCTTTTCCCCCATAACAAGAGTTTTCTTTAAGGTTTTCCATCCCTGGTTTGTCTGGGGTTTTCTTTATTTTCTTACCAAACTGGTGATATACCGGGGTTTTCCTTCTATATCCAAGTAGTTGGAATGGAAGAGGTGATAAATTCATTGGAGAAAGTGCTCATCCTAACTGAAGACGAGAATGATTCGATTCAGTAGGACAAAATGATGTCGATGACGTGGGGGAGCGACTCAAGACGAGCCTGGTTGGAAATGTCTTTACAACTAATGTTTTCAACCGGGAGACATTCAAGCAAACGATGTTGATGATTTAGAACACAGCTCGTGAGGTGGGGGTGAAAGATTTAGGTGAAAATATCTTTTTGTTCATCTTTGTGACGGAAGGGGATTGACTGAAGGTGTTGTGCAGTGGGCCTTGGAATTTTGAAAAGCTCTAATATAACTTGAGATTCCTGGTGGTAGTATTGCTCCATAAAAAATGCATCTAAAGTATGCAGAATTCTGAATTGAAGTCCATAACGTACCACTGAGTTGTGAGACGACAAATATGGGGAGGCAAATTGGGAATATCTTGGACAGTGTTTGGATGTAACATAGGGTATGGATGGGGAGTGTTTGGGTAGATTTATGTGGATGCGTGTTTGTTTGGATGTCTCCAAGTCGTTACGGTGAGGAAAAAGGTGATTCTACCTTCTGGAAACATAGAGTTAGTAGATTTCCGATACGAACAATTGCCAGAATTTTGTTTTGTGTGCGACAGAGTGGGTCATGTGTTCAAGGTGTGTTCTTTTGTCGACCAGGCAGCCAAGCAAGCCAACAAAAAGCCTAATGGGACATGGTTACAGGCCACCAATGATTCTATCACTACAAGGGCAAGTAGTCCTAAGCGATCCAACTGTGGTGGTATGAGTAGACATGTATACGAATATCTGTGTATGTGTGTGCACTGGGACCTAGGAATTTTTTAGCGAAGATGCAATTTTGAAAGGCTAAAAACTCTTTGTGGATTGAACATCTAAGGTTTTTTTTTACCTAAATTGACCTTAGGTCCCTTCATGCAGTCATATAATACATTAAAAATT
Source organism: Prunus persica (assembly GCF_000346465.2). NCBI lineage: Eukaryota > Viridiplantae > Streptophyta > Magnoliopsida > Rosales > Rosaceae > Prunus > Prunus persica. Next base: position 8,863,960 of record NC_034011.1, read on the forward strand.
ATCCAAGTCGTTACGGTGAGGAAAAAGGTGATTCTACCTTCTGGAAAAATCATTTTCACAAGATAATTACGAACAATTGCCAGAATTTTGTTTTGTGTGCGACAGAGTCGGTCATGTGTTCAAGGTATGAAGTATATATTGACTTAATGAGCCATCATTTTTATCCTAAATCGTATTTTGCACTAAAACAGATTTTTTCATATTTTGAGTTGGTGGGAATTTGATTTTCTAGTATTTTTATTTGAATGCAAATGGGGAGTACTTCCTTATTTACATTGTAAACTTAAGTAAATGGAGTAATATAAAAATCAATGAAAGTAAAAGAACAAAGACATTTACTTAAATGTTGAAAATGGAAATAAGGTAATCTGTACATCAGCTGAGCAAAGGGGCAATTTGAAGCCTTAATAGGTCCGTCACTGCGTGTGTGTAGAAGATTACCATAATCTTTTACGGGAACACAAAAGAAAAATAGAAGACATTATTTTAAAAATATAATAGAATGGAATGTCATACCATAGTTATTTGGTATATCATCGATTCGATTGAATATAGATGTCATCCTTCTAATCTTAAAGGTTCGTTTGCATTTATACAAAGAACATGACCTCTCCACAAAAAAACCCTAGCCCCCTTTCTCCCATAAAACACTCTTAGAGCCTTTTCCACCTTGAGGGGGGAAGAAGCCATTGTTCTTCCCCCCTCTCCTCTCCTCTCTTCTCTTCCTCTCTTCCTCCTTTCACCTCTTCCCCCATTTTCAAAGACAAAGGGTTTTCCCTTTTTGTCTTAGTTTTGTTATGATATTCATCCAACCATTAGTGGCGGCTGCGGCTCAGCGTCGGATCTTCACCTGCATTTCGGCGTCAGATCTCCACCACCATCTTTTTTTCAATTTCTTTATGTTTGGAATAAGTTGCAGAGACTCTTTGGGTTCTCTGTGTAGTTTTCACCTCTCCTTTTGTGAGAGTTTTTCATCTCTCCATTGTGAGAGATTTTCAACTCTCCTTGGTGAGAGTTTTATTTGTATTGTTATGGCTTGGTTTTTTCAAGCTTTATCTCTTTTTTATTATTCTAAGTTTGCAATCTTAGTTGGGATGCCTATGCCAGAGTTTCTTCGATCTTGCCTGATCATTGGTGGAGACATACCTGATTTTCTTAATTTGCTCCGTTATTGTAATGGCCCTTTTGTGACTAGTTTGTATTGGCCATTTGTGACTAGTGGCTTTTTTGGCTAAATTATGAATGCAATCATAGAATTTCTCAAAAAAAAAAAAAAGATGTCATCCTTCTTGGTGGACCAATTAATAAGTCCAAGTAACGCTTTTTCATGATTCTTTTGAACAAAAATCTTCTAAGATTACTGCAATCAAATCAGAAGTCGATACATTTATTTTCTTTGGCGAGAGAATCCACAATACGACTCTCATGCTTGCATATCATCTATTTAAAAATATAAAAATCCAAATTGTTATAACAAAATGCGTACTTATACGATGAAGACAAATATTAAGAGTGCTGCTATTTCCACTCACCTGTCCTATTTTCCCACATACCTTATCTTCCCACCCACCATATAAATTTTAAAAAACACAATCCTATTTTTCCACCCGCCAATATTCCTAAAATACCCTTTTAATTGTTACCTCATTTCCTCTCTCCTTTATGCTCTATGCTCATGTCTTCTCTCTCTCTGATGCCCACACATCTCTCTCTCATTTTTGCTGTATCTTATTTTCTACGAAATTTGAAATTTGAAAGCAAACAATAGTAAGTAATACAGTAGTAAAACGATAAAAGAAGCAACTTCATATCACGAAATTTGATGACAATGGCTAGTCAGCATGCAAAAAATGACCAGCCCTTGAAACCAAAACCTGGCACCCGCTCCCCAATTTCTAAACGCACCGAGCAACCTCTTTACCCACCTTCCAAACTTTCTGGTCCGCTGACAGAAACTTGTTCATCCTCAGGTTTTCATATTTTTAATTTGTTTAAGAAAAAAAATTAGGGTCCAAGAAATACTGATCTCCCAATGCTTTAAGTACTTGTAAAGATCTTAGAAATTCTGTTCAAAAAGGATTTCCTTACCTTTTCGCCAAAATCATTCTCTTCAACATCCACTCCCCTATTGTTTTCTTCTTCATAAACAATTTGATTGAATGAATCGAAAAGAGAAGAAAATTCTTTGAGAATTGAGTTCTGCTCATTGAAAAGTCATAAGAGGAATCATGAGCTAGGAGTCATAGCTTTCTTTTGTTTTTTTCTCTTTCTGTCAAACGATAGGGTTACGTAAGAACATAGTCTAAGTTTTTTTTTTTTTTCCTCTTTCTTTTTCCTGAAGTCCTTTTAAGTCATTTTATATAATGAGGTTAAATTTGTCTTTAAAAGTTTAAAGATAATGTGGGTGGAAACATAAGACAGGTGGGTGGAAATAGCAGCACTCAATATTAATATGGGATAACTTGGCTATCATAGAAGGTAATGAAATAGAGAATTAATATTTCCAGAAGGATAGAAAGAATAATTCTTTTAGGAAAACCAAAGGTTACACACAAAAGAGGTAATTCCAAAACCCTTGCTTGAAAACCCTAAAGGCACACATGCCTCCTCTCTCTGTGTGGCTCTCACACCAGCCCCATTTTCTCCCTAAGAAAATACTCCTATTCCTTTTTAAAATACCCACATCTCCTTGAGACTATTTTCCGACTTGGGCATCGGAGGGCCCAAGACCACCACCACACTGGTGTTTATCCAATTTATTATTCTTGTTTTGCAGGAAATCTTGGAAGAACATTTAAAGTGGAGTGAAGATCTTCCATAAATCTACCTGGAGGAAATTTGCTACCACAATAATTTCTACTAACATGAGAAGAACTTCCCAAGTGTAAAAATAAAAGTAATTGTATAGTAAAGGCATCATAAATTAGAAAACTAACAAGAAAAAGAATAGAAAACTACCATTGTAGACCATTCCTTTTAAGAATTCATCATAAATAGGTTCAGAATTCTATGCCTGGTATAATAACAATTTGCTATTAAAAAAGAATAGGTTAGTTAGGCCATTAATACATATGTTAAATGATGACGTGGCAAACAGGAGTTTCAATTTTTTTGCTGATGTGCAATAAAATATTCATAAAAAATTATTTATTTTTGAAATAATTTATAAAAAAGTAAAAAAAAAAAATTAAGTAAAATAATAACATAACATTAAATTGAAAAAAGTCAAAATTAAGCGATGATGATGTTGTAATTCAGCAAGGGGCAATGTATGAGGGGTTGTGTATGAGGGAATTAATTTGGTTTCCTTTGAATGTGGATGTTTTGGGCATGGGAGAGATTCTTGCCCTATTATTTTGCAAGCCAAACAGCAGGTTCCAGAGTCAGATAATGCTGATTGTATGGAGGATATTTCTACTGTCCAGGTTAATGTGAATTTAGGTGCTGCTACAAAGGAGGCTGAGGTTCCAGCAAAGATGCACGGGGAGTGGATGTTGTTGAAGCCAAGGAATTTTAGGAAGAATAGCACAAATGATATAGGGAAGGGTGCTGAGCTTAGCAAGAGGAATACAAAGGATACTAGTACGAAAGCTATTAGTCCTGTCTTTGGTTCTCGTTTCAATGTGTCGATTGAGGAGGTTGGCAGAGAAGAGGATATGGAGGGATCTACTCCTGTTAAGACTAGTGATTCTAGTTCTAAAAAACAGGGTTCTTTTGCCAATACTTATTCTACTAAGGGAAAAAGTGCTGGGGTGAAATTTGCTTCCTCTCGTGACTCTGGCACATGGGTGTTTAAAAAACCTCTCAAGGACATTTCCAATTCCGTGGTAGCTAATTCTAGTGGTGGTGGTGTTAAAAGTGGTTCTGTTTTAAGGAGGCCTTGGAAGAAAGACCTGGGCCTAAATCTTTCTCTTGTCATGATATTGAACCTGTGAGGCTGCAAGTTAAGGGCTCTGATGTTCAAGATGATGTTCGGGGGAAGTTTTCTTTTAATTTAGGTGGCTCTCTTTTTCCAAAGTTGCCTTTGGGTAAGGGAGGTTTGAGATGGGAATTAATGAGGTTGAGCCTTCCGATGCGACTGATATGGATCATCAGAGTAATTTCTCTGAACATTGTGAGTCTGATACTGGACTAGAAGCTGATAGCTCTTTTGAGCATGATGGTTTTGAAGCCGTTGAGGCTGAGCATGTGCAGATTTAGGTTTGTACCTAATATTGTCCCTCATTATTATCATTTTATGATGAATATTATTGCTTGGAATGTTAGAGGTGCTGGTAAAGATAGGTGTGCCAGTACTTTTATGGACCTAAAAAAGGCTTATCCCATTGATGTGTTTGCCATTCTTGAGCCTCGAATAAGTGGCTCTAGGGCTCTCAGTGTTGCCCAGAGTTTTGGTTTTTCTCATTACCATATCGTTGATGCTTTTGGTTTTTCTGGGGGGTGTTTGGTTGTAGTGGAATGGGAATTCAGTTTCTCTTCAAGTTATTCTACACTCTAGCCAATCTATCACTGCGTTAGTAACTTTGAGGAATCATACGTGGCTCCTCGCTATTGTTTATGCAAACCCTTGCCCTGGGATTTGAGAAGCTTTGTGGAAGTACTTTGATGGTCTTACTAAAGCTTCCAATCTGCCATGGCTTGTTCTAGGTGATTTTAATGATATTGTGAGTGTGGATGAGAAATGTGGGGGTAATTTAGACCAAGGTGGTAAAAATTTTGATGAGTGGATTGATCGTAACCATTTGGTTGACCTGGGTTTCACTGGGGCAAAGTTTACTTGGTGTAATAAACAGAATGCTGAAGGAATTATTTGGAAGAGGCTTGATAGGGGCCTTTGTAGTATTGATTGGCGTCTTTTGTTCCCTGAGGCTCACCTCCTGCATCTTCCGAGGGTGAATTCAGATCACTGTCCTATTTTGGTGCGCCTTGACTCCAAACATTATCCTAATAGAGCAAATGTGCCTTTTCGTTTCCAAGCAATGTGGATGTCTCATCCTGATTTTAAGGAATTTGTTACGAACCTTTGGAGTTCTGGTGATGGTCATGCTGTGCACAGATCAGCTAGGCTCATGGCTCCGCTTGGCATTTGGAATCAGCAGGTTTTTGGGTGTTTATTTACAAAGAAAATGCATCTTTTAGCTAGACTTGCAGAAATTTAAAAGAACCTTTGTCATGAGCATAATCCTTTCCTTAGTGAGCTTGAGGTTGAGCTTACTAAAGATTACAATTTACTACTGGATCAAGAAGAGACGTTTTGGCTACAAAAGTCCAGGAATACCTGGCTTAAAGAAGGGGACATGAATACTCGGTTCTTCCATCTGTCTACAGTTGTTAGGCGAAGAATGAATAAGTTGGAATGGTTACATGATGATTTTGGAGATTGGATTACTGAGAAACAGAGCATGAAACATATTATTGTTAATTATTTTCAAGGGTTGTTTTGTGCTTATGATATGGTTGGTGACTATGCTTTGCTTCCTCAGTTGTATCCTAGCCTTGAAGAGGCTGATCTTGAAGGTCTTAGTTGTCCGGTTTCTATTGAAGAGATTAAGAATAGTGTGTTTGCTATTGGTAGATTAAAGACCCCAGGACCTGATGGTTTCCCTGCTCTTTTCTACCGAGATTATTGGGGGGTTTGATTTATCCAAAGCTTATGATCGTATGCAATGGCCTTTTATTAGGGAGGTTCTCTGGGAAGTGGCATTAAAGGAAGCATTTTGGAGTTGCTTATGCAGTGTATCATTTCTGTGCAGTACAAGGCCATTCTTAATGGGGAGCTAATTGACTCTTTCTCTCCTCAGTGTGGTATTAGGCAGGGGGACCCTCTCTCCCCTTATATATTTGTTTTGTGTACGGAAAAACTCTCTCATCTCATTCAACAAAAGATTCAGGATAGAGCTTGGAAGTCTGTTCAGATTTGTCAAGGAGGTCCTCATATTTCCCATTTATTCTTTGTTGATGATTTAATCCTTTTTAGGGAAGCTACTACTGATCAAGCTTGGTTGATGAAATAGTGTTTGGATGATTTCTGTCAGTTGTCTGGTCAGCGAGTTAGCTTTGAAAAGTCTATGATATGTGTTTCCCCAAATACGTGCTCTGATTTGGCTAATTCAATTGCTATGATAAGTGGTTCTCCTCTCACTGCTAGCCTTGGTAAGTACCTTGGTGTCCCACTAGAGTCAGTAAACAAACATATCAAGAGGTTATTGCTAAAGTCCAAAAGAGATTAGCTTCTTGGAAGAGCCATACGTTGTCTATGGCTGGTAGAATTACTTTGCTTCAATCTGTTACTGCTGCTATTCCTATCTATACTATACAAACTGCCAAGTTGCCTATGTCTGTCTGTGATAAATTGGATCTGCTCAACAGGAATTTTCTTTGGGGGCATACCAGTAATACTTCTAAAATCCATCTTGTCAATTGGGAGCAAGTGTGTAAACCTAAGGTAGTTGGTGGGTTAGGCATTAAAAGGTCTGCTTGGATGAACCAAGCTCTTTTGGCTAAGACTGGATGAAGACTTCTTCAACATGAGCAAGGTTTGTGGTCTCAGGTCTTCTATGCTAAGTACTTAAAACACCAAAACATTTTAACCGTGAAGGACTCTTTTTTCCCTTGTAGCTCTAGTGTCTGGAGGGGTGTTCTTTATGGTAATTCTGTCATTTCGAAAGGTGTTAAGTGGAGAGTTGGTTATGGGGATAATGTGTTATTTTGGACTGATAGGTGGTTGAGTTGTGGTCCTTTGTATCAATATTTGCTCATTGATCCTTTTGAGGAAATGCTTCAGCTGAATGTTGGTGATTTTTTGGATGAGGGGGTCTGGGACTTTAACTGCTTAAGGGAATGTCTTCTTTTTCATATTATTCAGTTAATTTGAAGTGTTCATGCTGGTTTTAATGGCAGTGGGGCTGATAGATATATTTGGCAGTTCACGCCTAATGGTTCTTTCTCGGCTAAATCAGCCTATAGTTCCTTTTTACCTGCAGAGGCTTTAGTTAAATGGGACTGGCAGTTTCTTTGGAGGTTACGACTCCCTCCTAAGGTTAAAACTTTTCTTTGGATTGTTTGTTATCCATAGTTGCTTACTAATGTGCAAAGGCAGAAGAGAGGCCTCACTCAAGTTCCTACTTGTCCTAGATGTGATTATCCTATGGAAACTATTGCTCACATATTTAAAGATTGTCCTTTCTCTTTGGCCATTTGGAATTGTCTTCAAATTGGAAATAATCCTAGCCCTGATATGGTGGATTTTAATGAGTGGCTGTTAAGGAATCTACAATCTAAAAGAAAGGTCTATAACGGGTTGCCTTGGCCTTTGGTTTTTGCACTTTATCTGTCGTTTATATGGAAATGGAGATGTAAAGGAATTTTTTTATCAAAGGTTTGTTATGCCTGGTGAACCACATCATTTACTTCTTCAGTATGCTTTGGAGTGGTTTAACACTACCAAACCGCCTTCCCTTTCTTATATGCCGTTTGTTGTTCAACTGCATTGGATAGCCCCTACTTATGGAGTTTGTAAGATTAACACAAATGGAAGTCGTAACAGTGTTTCTGGGTTTATTAGTGCTGGTGGTCTTTTAAGAGATAATTATAGTGCTTGGATTAAGGGTTTCTCTGTGAACCTGGGTGTTGGTTTTGTTCTTGTAGCGTTGTGGGGCATTTTTTGGGGTCTTCATTTGGCTTTGGAGTTTGGCTTTCGTGTTGTGGAGATGGAAAGTGACTCTAGTGTGGATGTGGCTCTTCTTTCTAGCTCTACTATTTCCACACACCCCCTGTTTAGCCTTATTAGGTGTTGCAAGTTAAAGGTGCAAGCTGGTTGGAGATGTTCTGTTATGCACATCTTCAGAGAGCAGAATGTGGCAGCTCACATCTTGGCTTCTAAGAGTTCTGAGTTTGGCACTGGGGTGCAGTATTTTACTGAGGTGCCTACATTTCTTGCGACTTGTTTGGTTGAGGATGCTATTGGGGTGTCCAGGTCCAATGTTGTTTGTGCTTATATTGGGTGTCCAGGTCCCGTGTTGTTTGTGCTTAGTCTGTTTGCTCTGCGCCCTTAGCCCCTCTTGTTGCCAAAAAAAAAAAAACAGTCAAAAACACAACCCATCCCCACTTCCAGCGATATCTGTGGTGGTGTTGGGTGGGGATGGTTGATATCGTTGCCATTGTCTCCTCTCAGTCCCACCCCAACTTGACTACCTCCTCCCACGCCCCCACCAACCGAGCGAGTACAACCTAGCACTCTCTCTCTCTCTCTCTCTCTCTCTCTCTCTCTCTCTCACAGAGGAGACGGTAAAATCGACAAGGGAGGGCTTTTAGACCCACCCCTTCTCTCCTGTTTGTAGGGGTGGACATGGTCTAGTTTGGCCCGATTTGCACCTGGTCTAGTTTGGCCCGATCTGCACCTAAAAAAGAAATATAAATCAATACTATTGACTAAAATGACTAGGAGAACCGGACCAATCTGAACTTGCCAGTCTTGGTTCTATGGAATTGCAATTAATATTTTATCCGATTATATTTAGATTTTTCCGCATTAATTTATAAAAAATTTATAAAAGTATTCGGATATTATTTATTTATTTATTTAGAGGAACTAGTAAATTTTCCTTAAATTGTCAAAGGTTACAGGCTTGAGCGAACAAACATGGCCTCATAAAAACCTTGCCCAAGAAAAGTATTTGGATACGCTTTCATTGCTGTATACGGTTTAATACCGGTCTTGCATAGGAATTGACATATCTTGCAATACGATGCCTTCCAATTAGGTTATGAACTCGAGCAAACAAACGTGTTCTTATTGATACCGTATCCACTGCAATTAATACTGTATCAATTATTGAGTTTTTTCCACATCAGTTTATAAAGTTTATAGAAGTATTTGGATACGCTTTCATCCTATTCAAAAGTTGTACATATTAAAAAGAGTAAATTGTGGTAGACCTCCCCAAATTAGGACCCCAATCGAACTTAACTTTATGAACTAAAAAATCAGCTAATTTAACACCCAAATTAATTAAAATTGTCAATTTAATACCTGCCGTTAGATTTTATCACTTTTCATCTAAAATTCCTTCGTACGTGGCATGTGAGACACATGTGCAATATAATTGGAGAACAATATAGTTCTTCAAACCTGTTTTCCTACCACTATTCAACTTCCCTAATAGTTGAGGCCAAATTAAAAATAGAGGAGCCCTAATTTCACAAATTCCACCATTACAGACAATTGTTATGACATATACCCACCCATAGCATACAGTTGAGAAGAAGGAGAAGAAGATGAAGTGGTTAGAAAATGCAAAGGAACATGCCTAGAGCAAATGGTTCAGCCGAGTCCAAGTTCAAATACCTGGAGCAAGAGGTTCTCTGTGTGTTCTAGAGATAAGGAGCCTTCAGTCGGTTCTGACATCAACTATCCTCATCATTTGTTACCAAGTTAATCGAGCCTAAACGTCTTGGTGCAAAACTTGCCTTTGTGGAGCATTTGCCTTTTCACAACCATTGACAGGGGATATATTGACCCAGTTGTAAAGTGAGGAGGTATGTAAGCCCCTATTCTAATTAAGAGTCTCTCTATTGATCTACACTTTCTTCATTTAGACCCGTTTGGTTCATGAGAAATCAATTGCTTTAAATGTTTGGTAAGCTTAGGCATATAAGACAGAAATATCAGACGGTGTTACTGCCAAATTCACAAGGGAAGTTTTTAGTGATGAAAATTGGGATCAAACAGGTCAACAATGGTATAAGAGGGATCTAAATCCTATTGGCATTGATGAAAATTGTGTTGTGTATTCATTTATCTTGGACAAAGGAGAGAACATGTAGCACAAAAGCAAAGTAGAACACATCAATTTATGTATAGAGAACATTAATCAGTACTTTCTACTTCTTGGATCAAGGAAGAGGTGCCAAGGACGATGTAGCACAACCAAGAGCCTTTGTCACGCCAGTAATTGTGGGCTTGACATTAGAACACACAGAGGTAAGAGGGCCTTTGTCTCCACCGTAGGTGAGATCAATGTCAGTCAACTCCACATTCTCACACGGTTTGCCCGTGGTACATACAAGCTTGACTGCAAGTGGAGTGAAAGATGAGCCCTTAATGTTCTTGAAGCTGACATTGTTGATCTTAACTTTTGACGGAGGCTTTTGTTCACACTTAGTATATGGGCAGTACAATTGGTCTATGAGGATAGGGTTACTGACATTAACCATGATAATATCCTCATAGTGTATACCCGAGGCAGAGCTAGGCGAAGGAGAATCTGGAAATGTTTTGATTCTCACACCGTTCTCCGTATTAGTCAGGGTGCAGTTCTTAACTATGATCCCGGTCACATCCTTTTCTTCCTTATATTTTCCAAGGCTTCCAATGCTTATTCCATGGCCTGGCCCACAAGTAACACCAGTCACTGTGATTTCGTGGGAGTCATCACCAATAGAAATACAGTCATCCCCAGTTCCAATCTTTGAATGAGTAATGTTGATACCAGTCGAAGCCCCGATATGGATTCCATCTGTGTTTCTGCTCTCGTCAGGTGCTGTGATGGTAAGCTGTTGAAATGTAGTATGGTTGCACCGGAAAACATGGATGTGGAAAAATTTGCTGTTAAGTGAAGTTATGTCCTGAACTTTGGAATTTGTGAGGAATTCAAACCGCAGATTAACGGGAGGAGGTTTGCAATTTTTGTTTTTGTGGCAGTCATTTTGATTCCAAGAAAGTGCTCCTTGGCCATCAAAAGTCCCACCACCTGATAAGGTGAGCATGTCAATGTACTGAAAACCAACCCAAGTATCCGGTCTTGTGAGTTGGCCAGCGTCTGCTGGAGCCTGCAATGTGCCTTGAACTTGCATCTCAATAGGAGCCTTACAGGGGCCTCTGAAAGTTGCTTCTTTTAACTTGTATGTCCCGCTCGGAACGACAACTTTACTCGCGGATGGCGATGCACATGCATCACTCCAAGCCTTGGCCAAGGCCGTACTGACATCAGAGCCAGGCTTTGCACCGTATGTTGCACTTGTGGTTGTTAGTTCATCTATTTTTTACCATATTCTTTTAATTTTTCTTATAATCCATAGGTTTTGCTTGCTATCTACCGGTGACATCCATCTTGATTTTCCTTCCAATTTGTTATTTTATTCTCTGTTTTTTTTTTTTTTTCCCTTTGGAAGGATGATGAACTCCGTTTTGAGTGAAGGCCATTTAAAGTCCGATTGGGAAGGCTCACACCATCAAACTATCCGACCAATCACAACTATTTTTAGACACAGTTGCATTCTAGTTTAGCTTTATGTTCTGTAAATAGTAAGCCGATTAGCATAGAGAATATCGTCACCAAAGGCGATTTCTAGGACGTGCTAGCTGTTTGTAGTAC